>NC_030852.1:17906119-18029574 GCF_000208745.1 Theobroma cacao
TATATTTTAATCAATATTTTGAATAGTGATATTTATCTATAAATCCTTTTAAAATATTTTTGTCTTTTGATTTACTTGAGCAAGAAACTACTGAAAATTGTTTAAAATGGAATGTTTAAAAACGATTGCTCACAGAAAAGGCAAGAAACTGATATGTAAGCCTTGCGGGGTTCTGATTGGCATTTCGGGTAATGAGTGTCAATTGGGGTGTCGCGGCGGTTGTCATGGGCCCGAGGGAGGTTCCGTGTCGTGACAGTTCAGCTAGTAAGAGAAAGTGCAAAGGAAGAGGTTTTGAGGGTTATTGAGGTGTAAAAGTGAAAGAGTATGAAAAACCTTATGAAAAAGTGTACAGAAGCATGAGAATCGGAGTTAATTCGAGAAAGTTATGGAGACTTTAAGGTTTCCTTTCCATGGAAGGGGGAAAACGTTTAGGGAGGGAAAAAGATAGGAAGAAGAAGAAGAAGTTGTTGGAAGTGAGGAGAAGGTGCTGGCAGAAATGAGATATTTATCCTAAAGTCAATAAAAGTTTCACAGAATTTACAAAAATGCCCCTTTTTTATTCTTTCGGTGCAGTGTTTTCACTTTGACAAAGATTTTGACTACCATCCGATCAGAACTGGGCAAAGTGTAAACATCGAAGTTGTAGCTCTGCCTCTTAGCTTTCTAATGGTGTAAAAATCATGTTATTTTGACTACTGTAGTGAGAGATATGCTTGAAAAACGGAAATATATGCAAATAAAGCAACAATTAATTATGCACCTTTCTTCACCAATTGAAATTATTTTTTATCCTACTCCTATAAAAACATAAAATAATTATAAAAAACGTAAAACTAACATCATTAACTCAAAATAAACATTTAAATATAAATTAAACGAAGCTAATAAAATAAATAAAAATACTTAAATTCAATCCTAAATCTAGTCCAACTTAGACTAATTAGGTATTTAATCTCCCATTAAATATGTGAATTTGATGCACTCAACAGTCTACCTCTAGTCACGCGTCTATGGAGGTCGGGGTTTCACAATTAGCCACGATATTAAAGTACGGGGTATTATATATGCAAACTTGTTCATTAAACCATCTGTCCCTCCTTTACCTCTAAAGTTCTTAATTCATAGTTTTCAAAAAAATAATTTCTTCTCAATAATAAATCATAGCAACCGAATATATATCATTCACAAAATAATATTACCATCTGCCAACCTGTGGCAACATTATCATGTGAACCAAACATATAGTGTTTACAACAAATCTCACGAATTACATTTAAATAACCATATACACATACAAAAGACCTTGATAATCAGCGGAGTGACTCTAGCATGGGTATTATCATAGGGTGTGCTGGTAAACCTACCGTAAGATGAATAGGAGGAAGCACTTCTACCTAGGATCCAACTACCTTTGAGCTTGAAAACTAAAACATGAAGTTGAAAAAAATGAGTATAAACCCAGTAAGTGAACATAGGAAAGGAACAAGCAAACGATAAGGAAAGTTTAGAAATCATGATGCACTTATGTTAAAAATAATGCAATTTAGTTTAATTCCTCGTAAAACGCTTCAATTCAACCTTTGATTATTTAACCCCTTAGTGTTGAAAGATCCATGATCCATAATGAAATCGAAAAGTGAAAACTACAATAAATATCCGAGCAAGACAAGCAAGACAAAGAGTTTTTTCATTGCATTGAAAGTCAATTTGGAAACAATTAACAATTTCAACATTCAACATTCATTGCAATCACATAATATTTTCTCTAACATTTCTATGGTATGTGTAAACATGTATATAACCATCGGCTCATCAGCTTGTGTGCACTCCCACACCGCACATAGCTGGAATCACCTATCATCACCGGCATGTGCACTCCTACACCGCACACGCGCGGTTACAATTATCACACAATATTATCATTCAAAGCATAACCTACGTATCGCATAATATAGGAACACATGAGTTAATCACATTGCACAATTTCACAACGTAAAGACATTTCATCGAGGGCTTGTTCCCATGCACATTTTAAAGCAAAGGCAAATAAAGTTTTCAAATGATTAATTCGAACACATGTGCATTTATCCCAAAACATTTTTAAATGCAAGTTCACTCACCTTAACAATGGCACCTAACAAGACTAGCACCCACAAGATCTTAATGCAGGTAGTCTCGAAATACCATTAAAACCTATAATTGCGAATAAACAATAGTAGCTTCAAATATATCATAATTTAAACTTAATAATTCTAATAGGCATACACTTGATAAACTACATTCTAGCCTAATTTTTAACCTAGAATTCTAGTCTAATTCTCAAACCCGTCATATCAACTATTCCAATTTAAAGGTTCTTTACCTTAGTGAGCTTGGAGGCAGAAAGATCAACAAAAACCTAATATTTCCAAGAAAAAGAATTTGAAGAAATTAGGAAATAAAATCTGAAAATATAACCCATAAATTCATAAATTCCAAGAGTTGAAAATATATACCTTTTAGCCTTATAATGGAGATTTAAGGTTGAAAATTCAAGTGTTGGTGATGGTGGAGTAGAAATAGAAAATAAAGGAAAGAAAGAGAGATTTTTTCCTTCTTTCTCCTAGGGTTTTGTTGTACTGAAAAATGGTGTTAGAAGCTGCAAGTTTGGTGCCCAAGAAGTTAGGAGAAGAAAGAAGTAAGAAAAAAAAAAGGAAAGGAAAAGAAAACAAAGAAAAGAAAAATGAAAGAAAATTGAATATTCATGGTGGAGGGAGAAAATGGTGTTGGGTGGGTGAGGAAGAAGAAGAAAATATCTTTGGTGAAGATAAGAACCGATTGTGGCTAAAAAAGAAAAGGTAAAATTACCATTTTGCCCTCCAAGGTTTTCACCCTTTTTTAATTAAGTGCTCCCATAATCTTTTAATTCCAATTTCTTCCTATTTTTCTTCCTTAACACTTGTACCAATAAAATATCAAGTTTATACTTCAACGCAGTATCACCATAATATTTAAATATTTACTTACTCGCACTAGCTTTATTTAATAAGAACATGCGGGCCCTATTAACGTCATTTTTTCTCTGAAATTTCCTCGTTCTTCTTCTCCCCCACTTAGATTGAACATATACTCATTCTTCATGGAAAATTTTGACACTGAATAAAATATTAATATTTGAATATTATTTTATTAATAAAATATTATTTTATTTTAAAATTTTCTACGTGTCTCCTTGGCATCCAAAATGTCTTATTATGCCCCGATTCACTTCCGAATCACTTTTTATCTCACTAATTCATCCTTAATAAAAATATTATTATTCAATTGTTATTTCTTCGTGTGCGAAATATTTATCTCTAAACTATTCCTTTCACCTTACATCACTTTTGAACATTCTAATTAACCTCAATTGGCATCCGATAAGCTTTATTAGCCATCATATCAAAGTACGGGGTATTACATTCACTCACCTTACGATAGTAAGATACTACATCTCTATTAGTTCGAAGGCATATCTAGCTATTTTTACTTACCGATCGCTCGTTATTTCCTCCAGCACACCACCATAGTACACTATCTTTACTTTTGCACTTCCTAACAACAATCCAAATTCAAAATCTTTAGTGCATATCATTCTACTTCTCCTTTTCATTCAATCGTGAATCCTTATTCAACTAACTTATATCTTGACACATTTTTACCAAAGTTGCCTTTATCCTTTGTTTGCGTAATTCTTTAGATTATAAATACCAACAACTTATTTATGACTCTAGGATATTTATTAAGTTCAACCACCATTTTCACACCCATAACCTAGCATATGGCAGCAACTATAAATTTATTTCCATCAAGCATTTTCTAAGTCCACATGCACCACAATTTACATTTACATGCTGCCACAATCACAAACAATCAATACATATCACATTTTTTCCTTTCCACTTGTGATTTAGAGGTTAGAACACTTATCCACCACTTAATCTAGCTCAAAATCACCACGTATTCCAAGATTCTTCCACATGCATGCCTTGGGTTCCATGGATTTTTATTGATCCTTGCTACCACAAACAAAACCTCACATCATAATTGGTTCAAAATACATGCTTTCAAACAAAACATCAACTTCTACCTTCATTACCTTGAAATCCACAAGGCAAACCACCAAAATCTTTTCAACCTCAACGATGGTGTGTGGGTGGGAAGGAAAACCTCTCAGTTTTCTCTTTTCTCCTCCAAAGTCGAGCCTCCTTTAAGCTTTTCTCTTCCTTTTTCTTTTCTTTCTTTCCTTCTTCTTTCTTCTTTTCTCTCTCCTAAGGTCTAGTTGGGATGAAAAATGAGGTTGAGAGTTGTGGGTTGGGTGAATAAAGGGGTCGGAGAATGGAGAAGTAAGAAAAGAAAGGAAAGGAAAAGAAAAACTTCATTTTTATGGTGCAAAAAGAAAAATGGCGTGGGAGTAAGAAGATGGAGAAGAAAAATGCCATCTTGAAGAGATAAGAATCAGCCATGGATAAGGAAGAAAAGAGTCAAAGCTTCCTTTGAAAGCTTTGACCAAGCTCATGGAAAAATTATCGTTTTGCCCTATAAGTTTCTCCCTTTTTTTTAATTTAGTCTTCCCAACAATCTTTTAATTCCAATTTCCTTCTATTTTTCTTCCTTTACATGTGTGCAAACAAAATATAAAGTTCACTTCAACGCGGTATCATTATAATATTTAAATATATACTTACCCACACTAGCTTTATTTAATAAAGACACGTGGGCCCCACTAACGTCGTTTTTCTCTGAAATTCCCTCATTCTTCTTCTTCTCCACTTAGATTGACCATATACTCCTCTTTCATGACTAATTTTGATATCAAATAAAATATTAATATTTTAATATTATTTTATTCCAAGATTTTCCACTTATCTCTTTGGAACCCAAAATGTCTTATTATGCCTCGATTCACTTTCGAATCACTTTTTATCTCACTAATTCATCCTCAATAAAAATATTATTATTTAATTGTTATTTCCTCGCGTGTGAAATATTTTACTCTTGAATATTCCTTTCACCTGCCACCGCTCTTTGAAACTTACATCCACGTTAATTAGCCCTTCGTCTTATTGATACAGTTATGTTGACTACTATACAAGGGTACGGGGTATCACACTGCACCATGCTTACCATCCTAGCAACTCGAATTTGGTGGCGAATGCCTTGAGTTGAAAATCTATGGGGAGTTTAGCACATGGGATAGTAGAAAGATGAACTTTGGTGCAGAGTTTATATGATCTTGGTAATATGGGCATGCATCTTGAGTTAATGATTCGAACACCTTAGTGGTACATTTCAAAGCTTGACTAGTGATTTTAGATTGGATTAAAGACCCCTAGAATCGGGATGAGTTCTTGGTTAAACTTTTGAAGACATGAGCGAAGATAATGCTCGAGTTCATTTACTACACTAATGGTTTACTTAGATGTCGATCACGAGTTTATGTGCCAAATTTAGATGGTTTGATAAAAGAAATACTAGATGAAGCTCACGTCGCAACCTATGCGATACACCCAAGAGCCATTACAATGTATCATGTTTAAAGTCTATTTATTGATGGCCAAGGTTGAAAAGAGACAAAGCTGAGTATGTCTCTAAGTGTTTAGTTTGTTACTAAGTGAAAGTCAAACATCAAAAGCCTTCAAGACTGTTGTAATCGTTATCGGTACCTGAGTGGAAATGGAAACATGTAGCAATAAACTTTATGAATAGTTTACCTCAATCTAACAGAGGTTATGATGCCATCTAGGTAATAATTGATCGGCTAATGGAGTCAGCTCACTTTTTGTCGATCAAAGCTAAATTTTGAGCAGCTTGGTACGCTCAAATTTATATCGATGAGATTGTAAGGCTACATGGTGTTCCAGTAAAGATAGTGTCTGATAGAGGACTATAGTTCATTAGTTAGTTTTGGAAGAAATTACAAAAGGCCTTAAGCACAAAGCTAAATTATAATATGGCTTTTCATCCACAAATGGACGATCAATTCAAGTGCATGATTTAGACGTTTGAGGACAAGTTGAGAACAATCATGCTTGACTTTGGAGTTTCATGGAATCACGATTTGCCTTTGGTCAAGTTTGCTTGTAACAATAGCTACCAAGCCACCATTGGATGGCACCATTTGAGGCATTGTACGAGTGAAAATGTATATCACCCATCGAATGGCTTGACGTTTGTAACACCCCAATTTTTTATGTATACTAAGAATGATTAATGAAATATGTGGAGTCTTGAGGACTTTGATGATAGGATATGTATGCCTAGTGTTTAAAAATGTACATATTGACACTTAGGCAAATTTGAGGAAATATGTGATAACTCTCATAATTTGAGGTTTTGATCTAAGTTTTATGTTATGTTTGTGGATTTATGTGTATGGGATTAATTTAAATGAATGATTTCAAGTGTAATATCAATTGAGAATAATATTGAAATGTTAAACTTGGACTTTTGTAGTTTTTGAGAAGCTTAAAACTGCCTATAGGGGTGAAAGTATCGATACTTTTCTCGTGGGTGCTCTCTGCTTCAAATGTATCAATACATTTGGACAATGTATCGACACATGTTCATTTTTGGCTAAATCTATCGATACATTCTCAAATGTATTGATAGAAAGCAAAAATAAAAAGGAATTTTGGGCCATTTTGCCTAACACTTTCTCTCAACTCTTTCTCTTCCTTTCTCTCTCTAAACAAATCTAAAACCCTAACCCTCCAAATTGAATTCTAAGCCGTTTAAAGCTATTTGGAGCTTAGGAAACCATTTTTGAGGTAAGATTTAATGTTTTTACCTATTATTTTCTAATTTAATCAGTTAATAACTTCGATTCTAACTGTTTTCCAAATTTGATATATTTCCCTCTTTGGCTTAGATTAGGGAATTTGGAGCCAAGACTCATGTAATTTGACTTCCACTGTATGGGTTTAGCTCGTTAAGGAAGGATTTGAGCTTAAATAGTTGGATTGCTAAGATTTAGTTAATTGTCTGAAAAGCTAGCATTTTTCAAAAGCTAGGAATAATTAATCTTTTGATGTTTTGATGTGTTTGAATGGGGAAACGGAGCTAAATCAACTCATTGGCAAGCTAGATGGCGATCGGAGGCTAAAGATCAAAGCTTGGCACGGAGTGCCTCTTATTGTCACTGTGAGTGGGATTTAAGTTAAATGCATGTAATGCATAACACACTATAAGTGTGCTGCCATGGTATTAGAATGAAATATGTCAAACACTGTTTTATAAAATAATTACGACGTCATTTACATGCTCAATAGAATGGTTACATATTTAGGAAGTTTGAGAAAATCGTTAAAAGACAATATTGCCCCTAATGGTATCATTAAGTCGATTAAGCCTCGAACTAATTCAAATAGAAATTTTAAGGTGAAATTAAGAGTTTCATGGTCCAGGGATGACTTAAAATGGTGATTTGGAGTTTGATGATCAATTTGGAGTCAAACTGGAATTTTCACTATCCAAGGGCAAAATGGTCATTTGCCACTTGGGGACAAAATGAGAATTTTTAGAAAAGATTTTTTTTTGGTCCCATTTAACTTATTAGAGTATAATTTGAGTATTGGAGTATAATTTGAGGGTTTGGCAGTGAAAAAGTTTAATCTCGGTGATTTCTGGAGCGTAAGGGCAAAATCGTAATTTTTCCACCTACGGACAAAATTTGCGATTTTGAGAGAATTTAGATCACATTTGACAAATTGGAGAATGGTATGAGTATAAGGGATCTAAAATATGGCTATGGGCAATTTTTCAGTTTTTGGGGTAAAAATGTAATTTTTGACTTTTATAGGGGCAAAAGTGTAAATTTCAAAAATTACTCCACCAAGACTTTGGATAAGTCTGAGAATTTTATCTGAGCTATGGATATGTGGGACAAGTGTATGGTGAAATTTTGGAAACAAATGGATGGCTAGAATTTAAGAAATTAATTAAAAAAAATAAATAAAATAATATTATATTATTTTAGCCTTTAAAAAGGCCAAAATTTCCAGAATTCTCATCTTCTTCAAGCTGTCCAAACCAGGAGAGAAAAGGGAGAAAAGAAATAAGAACCCTAGCTGAAAATTTTGGGAAAAATCAAGAGAAATCAAGAAATCAAGCATTAAAAAGGTAAATTTCATTGATTTTCCTTGTGATTTTTAGTACCCATGCATTTTTTTCTCATTTCCATGCAAAATTAGAAAGTGGGTATGGACACCCATGCTGGCCAAACCTCCATGGATGAGTTTTGAGCTTGAGTTTTGGTTGATTTTAATTGAATTAAGTGATTTTAGTTAGGTTATATTGAAATATAGCAAAAATAAGCTAAAGAAATAATTTTCTCCCATTGAAACCCATTATGCCGAATTTTCTAGGGGAATATTGGCTGCTAATCTTGATGTTTATTTGAGAAATTATGATGAATAATGATGAATTATGAGCCTAGAAAAATAATGGGAATTTTCAGAGCAAAAATATAAAATTTTTACCCACTAGGGGTATTTTCGTAATTTGCTATCAAGACTGATAATTTGCACCACCCTGAGGGACGTTAAGTCAATTTGGGTGCAATTGTGGTATAGAAACTGAAAAAAATGAATTTGGAGTTTAAACGGACGAGTATATATATGTAATCGGGTAATAGGCCGAATTAGGTCAGCACCGCATTTAAGCGGTAGTCGGATACGTTGCATACCATATCATCCATATACATCGAGCCTGAATTGATTTTATAATGGTCAAGCATTAATGTGGTGAATTATGTACTGTACATTGTCGATAGATGGTGAGTAAATTACACTGGTAAAAGTACAGAGATTGTGCTTGAAGACTGAGATTAGGAGTACATCGACTCCTAAAACTGTGAGTGGACAACTTATCGTCTTAAATATCTAGAGTAATTATACTTGTTTAATGCTTTTATTGAATGGTGAGTTTAAATTATAAAATATTATGTTTTCCAATTAAAATGTTTTTTAATAAAAATAATATTTATACTGGTTTTGAAATCAAATATTGTTTTGGGAAAATTGAGTATATGGAGACTGTATTGAAATTTATGATTTTATATGTTATTGAAATTGGGGCTTATGACACTATGGTAGCATGATGGTTAAATTTTTGGGGTTGGTATGAAATATATGAATAGTTTTGGATTGGTCTTGGTAGACTGGATTAAATTTTATTCGCCATATTATGCTACAGGAAATTTTATGGGTCTGGTGGTATATTAAACGATCACTGTAGTGGTGGGGCTTTCCGTGGACTGCCTATGAGAGGGGCACGGTAACCCAATTATATACTTACCTCCGGGGGAAGATGTTGGGTGAAGTATCTCCTGAGGTATGATTTGAGTGCACCTCAGGTTCGGGCCACCACGTGAGAGTGAGACTCAACCAATGCCAAGGAACGGCTATGTGTGAAATGTGAAAACATGTTTATGGGTATGGGTCATTGAACAGCCTTGGCGGTCTCAGTGGGATACCTTGATGAAGGTACTCGCGAGAATGATTCTGGCAGAGGCCAAGTTTAAGAAATTCATAAGCTGGGAAATTTTGATGAAAAGAAATTGTTTGGTATAGATTGAAACGAATTTTGTGTTATGAACATTATTGAGATATAACATTTTTATATTGTCTCCATCTACTTGGCTTTAGATGCTTTTGATGGTAATTGTTTACTCACTGGGATTATTTAATCTCACCCCTCTCCCTATCCCTTTTTCAGGCTCAGGACAGTTTGTTGATAGTTGATTAAGACGGGAATTAATCTCGGAGGGCATCCTAGAAAGTAAGGGTTCGTAGCCCTACACCTTATTGGTCAGTTAGGGGCCCACGTGTCACTATAAACGAAATTTCATACTTTAATTATCTTTATTACTATATGAATAAATTTATTTTACTCTTACGCTACGAAAGTTATTTTAGGAAGACTTTGAAAATATTGTGTTTTAAGAAAATATAATATTTTATTTAATGTTTTTATTATATTCAAATAGCTATAATTTTACTTTAAACGAATGTTTTAGACTTCAAAATTTAATTTAAATTATGAAATATGTGTTTCCACTTACATATTACATTTTTACGGATTTCGAAATTTTCAAAAAAAAAATAAAAAAATTTAAAAAATGACGAAAATGCCCCTGTGAGCTAGAAAATAATATTTTATTGTTTTGAGTTGGAAACGACTTATGATTTCTTGAAATACAAGATTTAATAACTATCGCTCACCGGGGAGATGCGAAAGCTGATGCTAAGCCCTACGGGGTTCCGATCGGCATTCGGGGTAATGAGTGCCTATCGGGACGTCGCAGCGGTTGTCACGGGCCCGATGGAAGTTTCGAGTCTAGACAATTAAAGTGGTATCAGAGCATGGTTTAAAGATCAAAGAATTTGGTTTTAAAGCTTTGGAGTTTAAAGCTTTTGATTTTAATATTGTTTTAATAATTCACACTGACACTGCGTGGCTCCAAGTCAAGTTAAGTTAGGTTAGATCGAGTTAGTTGCATATAGAATCTAAAGTCGTCTAAGTCCGTTCCATTTCTTATTGTAGAGTATCATACCTCCTCTACGTGAGCGTCCACCTCTCTATAGGTCAGTAAGGAGGGGAAGAGGCCATACTAGACTTAGTCAGCCAGATCTCGTGGAGGGGGAGTCTGCTGCACCTACTTTTCAAGTAGCACCTACTGCTGAGCCTACTGAGATTTTTCCACCACCTACTGCTACTCCTGGTGTTCCTGCCATGTCTCTTGAGGTAGTCCAAGCATTAGCAGCTTTTCTTAATGCCATTACGGGCCAAGCTCAAGCTGGTCAAGTCCCTCCTACTGTTCCCCCAGCAGTATCTCCAATGCCACCACCACCACCTCCTGTTCCACCACCAGTGCTAGATGTCTCCATTTCCAAAAAGCTTAAGGAAGCTAGGCAGCTGGGTTGCACTTCTTTTGTTGGTGATTTGGATGCAACCGCAGCTAAAGATTGGATTACTCAGGTAACGGAGACAATTGTGGATATGAAATTGGATGATGATATGAAATTAATGGTGGCCACAAGATTACTAGAGAAGAGGGCTCGTACATGGTGGAGCTCGGTAAAATCACGTTCCATTACTCCTTTGACTTGGACAAACTTCCTACAAGAATTCGACGGTCAATACTACACCTACTTTCATCAAAAAGAGAAAAATAGTGAATTCTTAAATTTACAACAAGGGAATTTGACCATAGAAGAGTACGAGGCTCGTTTTAACGAGCTGATGTCATATGTGCCAGACCTGGTGAAGTCTGAGCAAGATCAAGCTAGTTATTTTGAAGAAGGGCTCCGTAACGAGATCAGAGAGCGGATGATTGTGACAGGCTGGGAGCCTCATAAAGAAGTTGTACAGATGGCTTTAAGGGCCAAAAAACTAGCTAATGAAAATCAGAGAATGGGAGCTGAGTTTGCAAAGAAGAGAAACCCGAATGTATCCTCTAGTCAGCTGTCTAAAAGAAGTAAGGACATATCTACTTCTGAGAGTACTGTTTCTGTTCTGGTGATATCTCATCGACCCCCACTTTCGCAATTACAATAGAGACCTCCGAGATTTAGTAGGTCTGGGATGAGTAGTACTTCCGAGAAGAGTTTTGGAGGTTCAAATAAATGTGAAAAATGTGGGAGATATCATGTTGGGGAGTGTTGGGGCATAAGATGCTTTCATTGTGACCAGCCGGGCCACATTAGGAGTGACTGCCCACAGTTAGGACGGGCTATGGTAGCTGTTCCATCCCCACTAGCTCATACGAATATGTAGAGGAGAGATTCCTCTGGAGTACACCCGAGGCAGGGGGTAGCTGTACGATCTGAAATGGGTAGCAACACCCCAGCACAACCACCTTTGAGGCCATTGACTCGTTCTTCAACAAGAGTTTTCGCTGTAACGGAAGATAAAGCACAAGTCTGATCTGGAGAAAGTGAGTGAAAAGTTAGACGAATGTGTAAAATAGTGATAGGGGATGTAAATACCAAGTGATGGACGTGTAAATAAAGGTTTCAAGAATAATATAGTAAATGAGTTCATATGGAATATGGTTGTAAGAATTTCTTACTATATTGTGGAAATTAGAACTCAAAAATACTTGAGGTATACAAAGTTCAAATGAACTTAAATCTTAAGCAATAAATTGATGTCGAAATACAAGAAGGATACAAAGCAATATAGAGGCACGAAAGATGATTAAGGACAAAGGGATGACTCTGAGGAATTATGATACTGCATCGTATGCGATGATTAAATCAAGATAGATCTTGGATGCATAAATGGGATTATAAAGCATATACACATATGTGGGGTTGATATTGTAATCAACTAAAATGAAGAATGATTTTTAGTGAATTAAGATTCCCTATAAAGGAGATAACAGAATAAGTTGAGCATCAAATAAAAAGATAATACCCCACATTTTCTTTGAGCTTGATAAGTGAAATTTTGAAGACAAAATTTTATTTTAAAGGGGGTAGTGTTGTAAAACCCTGTTTTATAAAATAATTACGACATCATTTACATGCTCAATAGAATGGTTACATATTTAGGAAGTTTGAGAAAATCGTTAAAGGACGATATTGCCCCTAATGGTATCATTAAGTCGATTAAGCCTCGAACTAGTTCAAATAGAAATTTTAAGGTGAAATTAAGAGTTTCATGGTCCAAGGATGACTTAAAATGGTGATTTGGAGTTCGAGGATCAATTTAGAGTCAAACCAAAATTTTCACTATCTAGGGGCAAAATGATCATTTGCCACTTGGGGACAAAATGAGAATTTTTAGAAAATATTTTTTTTTGGTCCCATTTAACTTGTTGGAGTATAATTTGAGTATTGGAGTATGATTTGAGGGTTTGGCAGTGAAAAAGTTTAATTTTGGTGATCTTTGGAGTGTAAGGGCAAAATCGTAATTTTTCCACCCGCGGACAAAATTTGAGATTTTGAGAGAATTTAGATCACATTTGACAAATTGGAGAATGGTATGAGTATAAGGGATGTAAAATATGGCTACGGGCAATTTTTCAGTTTTTGGGGTAAAAATGTAATTTTTGACTTTTAGGGGGCAAAAGTGTAAATTTTAAAAATTACTCCACCAAGACTTTGGATAAGTCTGAGAATTTTATTTGAGCTATGGATATGTGGGACAAGTGTATGGTGAAAATTGGAAACAAATGGATGGCTAGAATTTAAGAAATTAATAAAAAAATGAATAAAATAATATTATATTATTTTAGCCTTTAAAAAGGCCAAAATTTCCAGAATTCTCATCTTCTTCAAGCTGTCCAAACCAGGAGAGAAAAGGGAGAAAAGAAATAAGAACCCTAGCTGAAAAATTTGGGAAAAATCAAGAGAAATCAAGAAATCAAGCATTAAAAAGATAAATTTCATTGATTTTCCTTGTGATTTTGAGTACCCATGCATTTTTTTTCTCATTTCCATGCAAAATTAGAAAGTGGGTATGGACACCTATGCTGGCCAAACCTCCATGGATGAGTTTTGAGCTTGAGTTTTGGTTGATTTTAATGGAATTAAGTGATTTTAGTTAGGTTATATTGAAATATAGCAAAAAGAAGCTAGAGAAATAATTTTCTCCCATTGAAACCCATTATGCCGAATTTTCTAGGGGAATATTGGCTGCTGATCTTGATGTTTATTTGAGGAATTATGATGAATAATGATGAATTATGAGCCTAGAAAAATAATGGGAATTTTCAGAGCAAAAATATGAATTTTAACCCACTAGGGGTATTTTCATAATTTGCTATCGAGACTGATAATTTGCACCACCCTAAGGGACGTTAAGTCAATTTGGGTGCAATTGTGGTATAGAAACTGAAAAAAATGAATTTGGAGTTTAAACGGACGAGTATATATATGTAATCGGGTAATAGGCCGAATTAGGTCAGCACCGCATTTAAGCGGTAGTCGGATAGGTTGCATACCATATCATCCATATACATCGAGCCTGAATTGATTTTATAATGGTCAAGCATTAATGTGGTGAATTATGTATTGTACATTGTGGATAGGTGGTGAGTAAATTACACTGGTAAAAGTACAGAGATTGTGCTTGAAGACTGGGATTAGGAGTACATCGACTCCTAAAACTGTGAGTTAACAACTTATCGTCTTAAATATCTAAAGTAATTATACTTGTTTAATGCTTTTATTTAATGGTGAGTTTAAATTATAAAATATTATGTTTTCCAATTAAAATGTTTTTTAATAAAAATGAGATTTATACTAGTTTTGAAATCAAATATTGTTTTGAGAAAATTGAGTATATGGAGACTGTGTTGAAATTTATGATTTTATATGTTATTGAAATTGGGGCTTATGACACTATGGTAGCATGATGGTTAAATTTTTGGGGTTGGCATGAAATATATGGACAGTTTTGGATTGGTCTCGGTAGACTGGATTAAATTTTATTCGTCATATTATGCTACTGGAAATTTTATGGGTCTGGTGGTATATTAAACGGTCACTGTAGTGGTGGGGCTTTCCGTGGACTGCTTATGAGAGGGGCACGGTAACCCAATTATATACTTACCTCCGGGGGGAGATGTTGGGTGAAGTATCTCCTGAGGTATGATTTGAGTGCACCTCACGTTCGGGCCACCACGTGAGAGGGAGACTCAACCAATGCCAAGGAACGGGTGTGTGTCAGATGTGAAAGCATGTTTATGGGTATGGGTCATTGAACAGCCTTGGCGGTCTCAGTGGGATACCTTGATGAAGGTACCCGTGAGAATGATTCTGGCAGGGGCCAAGTTTAAAAAATTCATAAGCCGGGAGATTTTGTTGAAAAGAAATTGTTTGGTATAGATTGAAACGAATTTTGTGTTATGAACATTATTGAGACATAACATTTTTATATTGTCTCCATCTACTCGACTTTAGATGCTTTTGATGGTAATTGTTTACTCACTGGGATTATTTAATCTCACCCCTCTCCCTATCCATTTTTCAGGCTCAGGACAGTTTGTTGATAGTTGATTAAGACGGGAATTAATCTCGGAGTGCATCCTAGAAAGTAAGGGTTCGTAGCCCTACACCTTATTGGTCAATTGGGGGCCCACATGTCACTATAAATGAAATTTCATACTTTAATTATCTTTATTACTATATGAATAAATTTATTTTACTCTTACGCTACAAAAGTTATTTTAGGAAGACTTTGAAAATATTGTGTTTTAAGAAAATAGAATATTTTATTTAATGTTTTTATTATATTCAAATAGCTATAATTTTACTTTAAATGAATGTTTTAGACTTCAAAATTTAATTTAAATCATGAAATATATGTTTCCACTTACATATTACATTTTTACGGATTTCAAAATTTTAAAAAAATAAAATAAAATAAAATTAAAAAAATAACGAAAATACCCTTGTGAGCTAGAAAATAATATTTTGTTGTTTTGAGTTGGAAACGACTTATGATTTCTTGAGATACGAGATTTAATAACTATCACTCATCGGACAGATGCGGAAGCTGATGGTAAGCCTTGCGGGGTTTCGATCGGCATTCGGGGTAATGAATGCTTATCAGGACGTCGCAGTGGTTGTCACGGGCTCGATGGGAGTTCCGGATCGTGACAAAATATATATGCCTAGACGAATGAACCTAGGCTAGAGAACAATATATATGCATATGTATGTATGTGAATTATGTGTGATTGCATTGTGATGTGAGCCGCATGGGTGGCTTATGCTATGCATGCCTAGACTAGAACGTCTAGAAGCTATGATGAGCCCTTAGGGGCAGATTACCCTAGGTGAATGATATGTTGAGATGATTTGATTGAATGATGCCTTGGGACTTAGAGGCTCTTAGAACTTAACCAAGCTTAAGACGATTGAAGCTTGGCAAATGTGATTTGTGGCTTGAAGAGGAAAAATGTGAATGATAAAGGCATGATGGCCTTGTTTGTGGACTTATGTTCCGTTCGGGGAATGAATTTTGGATGTTGATCTAATTTATGGTTGAGTAAATTTCTGCCCCCTTGTGACTATTTGTGTGCCTACAGGGATGGTGGCAAGTACGGACGGTGGCACTAATCCATCTGTTGAGTTACTCCTGATAATGCCAACACTAGGAGTTTACTCTGATTGTTGATTTGTTCTCCATCAGCTACTTTGGCGTTGTACGTGATTTGTTCTCCACCTGTTGCTTCAGCATAGACGTGATCTATTTCTTTGCCAGAGGCTCCGCTCTTAGCGTGATCTGATTCTCCTTTGGTTGAGCACCGTGCGTGATCTGACTATGTCCAAGGGAAGACCACTCGTTAATTTGATTTGTGTATGATGTGAGATAGCTATGGAGAGGCTTAGATAAATGTGATATGATTCTGATGTGATACTTTGATGACTAAAGTGTGTCGTGGTGAATGATTTGAATAACTTTGATCAGCTTCGAGCGTAAGTCTAACGATATGTGTGATGGCCTTTGGAGACATTGAGGGTGATGATATGCCATCATATTGGAGATTTGGGGATAATAATATGCTCTATATTTGGAGATGCTTGTCAGAACATCCAGTTGCACAAAAGGTGCATGTATTTTATATAAACATATATGATTTTGTTTATCTGCATCACTCACTGAATATTATAGTACTTACCCATTTATATACCATGTGAACATAAATAGGCCACAGAGCTTTGTGGTATAGGTCTTCCAACGATAGACCGATTTTGGCATCCAGTAGATTTTCCTTTTAGTCACTCTGTTGAGTCAGTTAAAGCCTTCTATTGTGGACAATGTGTGTAGGCACTGAATGCCATGTTATATGGTGTATTAAGGGTTAATATGTATGAACCCGTTTGGATGGCTAACTTATGGCCCTATTATTATTTGTATGGAAATAAAGCTAGGGATATTGTATTTTATTAGAATTTATTATGAATATTTGATGATTGAATCCCTTGGCTTATATATGTTTGAATATGAACTCTGAGGCTTACTTGGATCTAGTTGGCTTGCTTGTTGGGCTCGTGCACCGATCATGGCCCCGGGGATTGGGTCGTGACAAGGTTGGTGAAAGGAAACTCGTGACACTAAAGATGGTCTAAGCAGCTAAGAAAGGTACTCAAATGATTTGAGAAATAATGTTATCAACTCATATCGATGGAAATCTTAGTCCGACAATAGGCGAAAGCCACTAGATTTGAGATTGGAGATTATGTGTTCTTAAAGGTTTTACTGATCAAGGAAGTTAAAAGATTCGAGAAGAAATGGAAATTGAGCCCAAGATACATCAAACCCTTTGAGGTTCTAGAGCACGTAGGCACAATTGTTTGTCACTTGGCATTACCACCAAATTTGTCCGATTTTCCATGTATCTATGCTTGGGAAATATGTTCATGATTCTTCACATGTGATCCAATATGATGAGGTCAACTGCAAGATAGACTTACCTATGAAGAACAGCCCATAGCCATATTAAATAGGCAAGTAAAACGACTATGCTCCAAGGACATTGCTATGGTGAAAGTGTTGTCGCAAAGCCATTCAATGAAAGAAGCAACATGGGAACTTAAAAAGGAAATGCAAGAAAAATATCCCCTTCTTTTTCAGTTTAATATGACTTAGTTTGTGATATTCAATTTGAATTGGGAGATGAATATCTATAAGGAAAGGACAATGTAACACCCCTAACTTTGATATAGACCATGTGTGGTGTTAGCTAAACTATTTGATGAGTTAATTTGAACTTTTTGTGTTAATGCTTGAAAACCCTAGACTATGCCTACGTGTAAGGAAAATAACTTTGAAATTCGATGATGTACTTGAGGATTTTTTATGATTGTTAAAATGAAAATGCATAGGGGACTTAGAGGAATGAATTTGAAGGCCCTGAGTTGTGAAAATTCAGATTTTGAACATGATCTATCGATAGATGTTCTAAGTCTATCGACAGATAAAAGTTAGATGAAAAGTTGCAACAAAATGAAGAACATCTAGGGATAGATTCACACAACTATCGATAGATGTTTGCTCGTGAGTGAAAAGGGAAGCAAACTAACAGCATTTATCCATAGATTCACGTAAGTATTGATAAATGACCACTCGTGAATGATTCCAAGCAATTGGGACACAATCTATCAATAAATACATGAAAATTATCGATAGATTGAAACATGAGAATAATGAGAAGGTGTCCAAATAACTCTATTATATAGAGTTATTTTAACACGTTTTGGGGGCTTAAGTAGTAGATCTTTGAGATTTTAGTTTTGGATCGTAGCTTTTGAGGTGTTTTTCTAGTTTAAGTTTGATTAGATATTGAATAGTTAATTTAAGTTACTTTAGTTAAATTTTAGGTTATTTCATTTTAAATTACTTTAAGAGCAGTTATTGCTAATTTCACTTATTGCTTTTGTAGGAAATTTGATGAAAAAGGCTTATTTGATGAAAATCAGTGCAAGTATGGTGATGGCTTTATTCGTATATGTTTCTATAGTTTGACCATATCTCTCTCTACAAAACTCTAAATAAGGTGATTCTTAGGCCACTAGAAATATAAGAAGAAGGGATACAACATTTATGTTTACCAATTCACCTTGTTCTAATCAGATCATGGTCAAAATATTTGTCTAAGTCGGAGCACTGAAGTAGTATGCATGAACTGATCATGATGCGGTATTTGGCATATATCTTTTAATCCAGCAGTCCAATTGATGTGATTCTTAAGCCATTGGAAAGTTAAGAGACAGGGTTAAAACTTTTATATTTACCACTTTGCCTAGTTTGGAGCAAATCATGGTGAAAATAACATTTGAAGTTGTTAGACCACTGCAGCACTAAGAGAACGAGGCTGCAAAGCTATTGAAAGGAAGCTCACCATACGATTTTCCAGAGAGCTCACAGCACTTTTGTAGAAAAAAACCAGTGCCACAACGCCAAGAAATCAAGGTAGCGGCGCTAGGTAATTTTTCCAAAATAAAAATTTGACAGGATTTTGGAAATTAGGTTACGTGGAGCCTATTTAAGGAACCTTTTTCAGAGGTTTTAAGGAGGAAACAACAAGCAACTATTCTGGAGATTTGGAGCCAAGAACAAAGCAAGAAAATAAAAGAATTTGAGAGAGAATGGAGATCATAAAGCTTCAATAATTAGTTTCTTTCTCTACTTTTGTGTTTCTCTTATTTTCTTTGACTTGGATTCATGGCTAAATTTCTTTGGCTGTTGTTTTTATTTGTTATTATGAGCTAAATTAACTTTCTAGGATTGTGGTGGATTTCAAAATGTAGTTTGAATATTAGTTTCTTTTTTTATTTATCATTAATGGGTTTAGTTTTGCTTATTCAAATCTGTTCTTAATGCTTTTGATTGCTTGGCCAATAATTAACTGATTTGTGAATCTAATTGAGACTCAACAGAGAGATTTTAGATTGGATTAAAGTTTGAATAGTTTATGTTCACGTCACTTAGGTGATCTGATTTGTGATTCAGGTAGACATACACCAATTGCCATAGAAAGCCACATTGAGACACTTGCTTAATGAACTTAATTTAATTGATTCCTATAGACATATAGTGAACTAATTAAGTTAGATATTTGTACAAGCAACTCGCCGGAGACTTGTCCATAGCTTTGGATTCTATGTTAGTAAAATCACCCAGGAAAGATAAATAAAAAGAAAAACTGGTATCAAATGAAGTGTCAAATGAACCCATAATCCTAGATTTTAATATATTGCCTTTCTCAAGTGAATTTTTAGTTTCTGTTAATTAATTTAGTGGTTGCTTTCATTTAGTTTTAATTAATTTTCTAAAACATCAAGTTACTTCAATAAGATTAATTTGTCATAATTTTAGTACTTAGTGAAGAATTAGGAGCAAATTCCTATGGGATACGATTCTAGACTTACTATCTATATTACTTGTTCGATACGTATACTTGTGTGTGCAAAATCTACAACATGTCCAATCCACCATCTTTCGATAGACTTGACAAATCCAATAATAGATAAAGGGCAGAATGTAGAAAAACGTGAAAGGTTAATCGATAGATGCCCTACATCTATTGATAGAAGCATCGAAATTTACAAAAATAATAGGACTTTGGGTATTCCATCCATTTGAAAAACAAAACAAAACACTCCCATGCTCAGCCCCCTTTAAAAGTCTAAGTCTCCCACCGAATTTTAGAGCTCGTTTAAAGTAGGTTAAAGGTTGGAAAATTGTTTTTGAGATAAAATTAATGAAGGTATTAAATGCTAGGAATTTGAAGTCTAACCTTAAGAATTATTTGCTCCAGCTTTGATGTTACTTCTCTTATGAATGCTAGGAATTTGAAGTATAAGTTGAGGAATCCAGCATTAAAGGTATTGAACCTAGAATTTGAAACCTAGGCTTGTAACTATGATTAGTTGGAATCAAAGCTAGTTTGAAATGTTAGAATTTGGTTAGAAGCTGAGAAATGACTATTTATGTTATGTGTATGTGTGTATAAGTGGGAAATGAAGCTGTTAAAGCATTATTGAATTGGAAACTATTATTGAGTAGGTTAAATTTATTGACGACAAGAAAAGTTCGGGTTTGGTTGTGGAGGAGCGTTCGCTTGTCACTATGAGCGGGGTTTATTGTTTGAATATTAATGCATGTGATGCATAACGCATGTTAATGCACTGCCGTGGTACTAGATTAGTATATTAAAGCCATAGTTATGCCTACGCTAGTAAATTGATGACATATTATTAGAAAGATAAGTTTAAAGTAAAACTACCAAGAGGGGGGTGAATTGGCTGTTAAGCAAAAATTCACCTTTTTCAAAAATCATTGAAGATGAAGTAAAAATATGACAAAATAAAACAGCAAAACATAGTCTAAAATGAATGAGTAAAGAGCAAAATAATAAAGAGTACTTAGTAGGATTTTTATAGAGGTTCAACCTTCAATGCCTATGTTTTCTCCCTCGATAGCACAAGGAGCTTGAATCCACTATCCGCTTGCCTTTTCAACAATGTTAGGTGTAACCTTTACAACATGCCTTTTGTAGGATCAAGCATAACCTTTACAGCATGCCTTTTGCAAGATTAGGCATAACTTCTATCAAGACATTGCCTTTTTCATGTTCAAGCACAACCTTTACACAAGATGCAGCCTTTTGAAAGATCAAGCAAAATCCCTTAACATTTTGGTTGGAGGTATAACCAATATAATAGTGGATTCTAATGAACTGCTAACTCAAACCCTCTAGAAAGGTTGATCAAGAAGTTTAGGATCAAAAAGGTGAGAGCTTTCTAAAGGAAATGAGTGATCAAAGAAAGTTTAAGATCAAGAAAGATCAGGTAAAAGATAAAAATGTGATCTTTAGGCTCTGCTCTTACTCAAAGATGGGAACTTTCTACATAGCTTTTTCTCTTATTTTTTCATTATTTTCTTTTCAAAAATGATTCAAATTCTTTCAAACTCCTCCAAAATCCTTGCTTTAACACCCTCAAGGTAGGTACTTTTAGCCTCTATGATTTTTTACCCATTGGAGTGAAATTTGAATCACTTCTAATACATTCCAACCAACTTGCACAATTCAGTCACATATGCATAATCAATTCTTTGCTATTGAGTTGTCAGTTCTTTGCAAAGTCTGTAGCTTTCTGTCTCTAAAGAATTAATTCTTTGATTTCTAGGTGTTGATTTTTCTAGAATTGGGTTCAAAGGTAACACGTTTGTAATCTTGGAGAATCGATTCTTTTGCCTCAAGGTGTCAGTTTTTCATTGCGGTCTGGAACCAAAATTTGAATTTAAACTTGATTTTTATTGGTCAACTCTTTGTCAATTCTACCATCTTTTTCTTAGTCACCAAGTTTCTGAATTGTACTTTTGGTGCTTGAAAAACTAATATCTTCTCCTTATAGAATCAATTTTTTCTTCTTTGCATTTCATCCTTTATCATTCTATCTTTCTAGAATCTATTGTCTCTAAGGTGTCAATTCTTCACAAATCCTGAAGCCTTTATCTTTCAAGAACCAACTCTTCTCTTCTCAAAATCAATTCTTCACTATTAATCTCTACTTAAGAACTGACTTCTCTTTCTTCAAGATTAATTCTTCCAATTATCAAAGAAATCGATTTTGTTTTCTTTTCATTTAAGAATCAAGTCTTCTCTTTTGAGAATTTGATTCTTAGGTTGGCATTTTGAATTTTGAAAACAAAAGATCTTTGAGAAAATTAAGAGATATTTCTTTAAGTTTAAAAGCTTGATCATTCATATTCAAAACATATGAGAACCAACTTTGAGGTATCATATACCTTTAATATATAAAGTAGAATAATTTAGTAAATGGCACCTGAATTAAAAACTTAAATAAGCATTTTTTTTCTTCCTCACAATAGCTAGGTACTCCTTGCAGCTCCTCTTCCAATGCCCAAGTTTGACACAATGATGGAAAATATTATTCTCTTCGTCCTTTTTTACACTTCCTTTAGACTTAAGTGCCTTCTCATTTTGGGATTTTACCTTCTTCCCCTTTAGGGCTTTCTTCTTCTGTTGTTTGGTATGAGCCTTTGAAGAAAAAATAAGAAGCAATAATCCTTTATCTTTCTTGAGGGACTTCTCTGTCGTATCCAACATATTCGCAAGTTCTAGAAATGTGGCTTTTAATCGATTCATATGGAAGTTCAACACGAACTGACTGAAGTTACCAAGAAGAGATTGTAGAACTAAGTCTATACTTAGCTCATGATCCATTACTAATCTCAATTGTCCAAGTCTCTTGATGAGTCCAATCATCTTCAGCATATGGGGTCTAACAGAACTGCCTTCTACCATCTTGCTTCGCAATAGTTCCTTTAACATCTCATATCTCTTAGTGCACCCCTCCTTATTGAACAGTTTTTTAAGGTGAAGAATCATAGATTGGACATCCATGTGCTCATGCTACTTTTGGAGCTCAAGGATCATACTGGCTAGCATCACACATGCTGCCTGCTCATCGTCATCCTTATGATGCTGATATGCTTCCCATTCCTCAGCACTAGCATCATCAGCAAGGACTGGTGGAATAGAAGTGTCAAGGACATAGGATTTCTTCTCTTATTTGAAGACAATCTTGAGGTTTCAAAACTACTTGAGGAAGTTTGAGCCAGTGAGTTTATTTGCATCTAAGATGCTCCGCAGTGACGGATTATTAGCCATGTATATAAATTATGCCTAAATAGATAAAATAAAGCAATAAGTAAATATCATGCATAAACTATTTAAAACAAGGTTCTAAAATTTTAACTAGTTCTCCCACTATTTTCTATAAGATGATAACCCTCCATATCACCTCGAGAGATCTCGTGGGCTAGGATGCCATCCATCTAGTCATGGCCTTGAGTGTGCTCAATAAACCATGATAGGTAGATCAAGTAGGTAACCGAGCTTTCCAATTGTATCTCTATACAACTCCTAGATTAGCTAGGTGACAACTCATTCGCTAAACATATCATATATGTTTCGCCTAGTCTTTGCCTCTAGTTTCCATAATAATCAAGTTTCCAAAATTTGAATTTTATGAAACTAGTTGAGTAAGACTCACCAATACTCAAACATACTCAAGGAAAAGTGTGGCCTTGAGTGTGCTCAACAAGCCTCCGATTAAAAGAGCAGCCAAGTTATCTTTCTATATGGTGGAAGGCACCTTTAATCGTACGCTGCATGTGACTCAATATTTATTGAGCGATTTTATCCTTTTCGTTTAGTTAAGGTCTCATTTGATTAGCATGTATAGCATTTAATATATGGCATAAAATTAAATCTATCACATGTTGTTCTACTAGGATAGTTATGGATTTTTCTACTATAGTTTCCTTGAGCCATAAAAGGAAACTAGTTGGTCAAATCTTAGGGGATAACATACATTAAGCACTTCATACCTTAGCTCGCATCCACCTTTAACTCTTCGTGGCACCTTGGATCTCTATCTTTAAATTTACAAAATTTCTATCCTAATCTAATCCTATTTCTAATTATAATTGAAAGTAGAGACCTCGAGTTACATTCGAAGGGAGTTAGATGAGATGAGAATTTTACAAACCCAGAATTAAAGAGATAAAGTAGGGTTCACAGACCCTATTTGAAAATATATCCATAAATAGTAGTTTAACCAAACATCCACAATCATATTGGGACTATAGTCCATAACCATTATCATACATCCATAATCTAGTTATGAACATTTTAAGTAAACATGCTCAATATGATAATGATCTTGCATTTCATTTGAAAAATGTCACTCAACCATTGAGGATCATAGTTCAAATCATTTGGTGCTGAGGTTTGAAAAGATTTAGTAATTATTAAAAAATAATTTTTCAAAATTACTTAGTAAAGGAATTGATCATATCAAGGCCTTTAGCTACCTCAAATCGTATTTGAATTAATTCTATTAGTAAGTTCTTTCAAATTAAATTCTTTAATTAAAAAACTAAACCAATTTAGGAAACTTCCTAATTTGATTATCTATCATAAACCATCGTAGAAGGTTTCATGATCCTAATCATGTGTCCTAAATATTTTTGGAAGGTCCTTATCCACTGTTTAATCTTGTAATATCCATTCACTAATTGTAGAGTTCTAATCATTACTAGAAGTCTTAATTCATTAGTAAGTTTATCTTAATCAAAATCTATCCTAATTGGATTAGGATGTCATCTACTTAATTTGACCTTTATTTAATTAAAATTATCTAATCTAATTAGATGTTGATAAATTTAAATCATAATCCCATAATTTAAGGTGTCATCAAATGAGAAAACTTAATTTATTTCCAGATTTAATATCAATCAATTTAAAATTGATTGACTCCATCAAGGATTCAAACTCCTTGATTTTAGGCATGTATCCCTAACATTTAAGAGTCAATGATCAGCTAAGGAAAGAATCCTTCCTTATAAGAGGTTCTCCAGCAAACAACCTCTTTTCATAAAACGGTTGCATCCATGGCAATAGGAGGTGCAACAACCTTGTGTGGCAACACCTTTGTCATGAGTGCCATTTAACATGTGAAGGACATTCCTTTAACTTAGTTAAGTGTCCAGCCACTCAAAAATTAATTCAAATTCAAATTTTATCCTTTAATTGAACCTTTCAAATAAGGATAATATTCTGAAATTTTCAAAATTAATTTTGCCAAATTATCTTGCATTCAAAACCAATTTCCAAGCTATAATTGTTCACTAAACTGTTTTTAAAATTGAAATAATTAAAAGCTTAAATCAGCTTGTTTGACCATGAAAATTTCCAGAAATAATCCTCATTCAATGTGTTAATGAAGATAATTTTTCTGAAATTTCTCGAGATTAATCTTCAAGAGTTTCTTGTTAATTAAAACCAAAATTCTTGCCAAAACAGTGAGCTGGACAGATTTATATTTGCACTGATTTTCTTGCTTGAAATCAGCATATTTGACCATGATATTTTCAAGAAATAATCCTTAAATAAACATTTCAACTAATAATTTTATTTTGGAACTTTTCAGAATTAATTTCCAAGACTCTCTTGTTAATTAAAACTGAATATCATGTCATAACAGTGAGCTGGACTACTTTCACTTTTTGCGCCAATTTCTTAATTAAATTCAGCCTATTTAACCATGAACATTTCATGATTTTTCTGTCCACATATCCTACAATAAATATGTAACACTTAAATATTTTATTTTCTGGAAATTAAGTACAAACAGAAGCAAAATTCTACACCAAAAATCGTGTGTGTCTGCTGCCTTCGAGACAGCCTCCAAAAACCGTCCCTTATGGTGTTCTTTTTCTTGGGCTTCCTTTGTACAATGTAAAATACACATTAGTTAAGTCTATATATGATTTAAACATGCTACAATAAGATTAAAAGAGGCTACAAATGTTGCTGGACAAAATTAAAATGGAATTGGAAAAACAGATTTTTGAAAAAAATCAATTTTAACAAAATCGCACCAAATCAAAAATGCAAAACAACTATTTGTTAATCAAGAATCCATTGAACATTTGGCTTATTTGGGACCCGAGCATTTGGCTCATCGATTGGTGCATTATCCCCCTGCCTAAAAGAGCAGGGTTCGAATCCCCCCTCCCTCAATTATAAAAAAAAAAAATCAAGAATCCCTTGAACATGAACAAGCACTCAAATGGCATAAAAGGGGATCCGATACCATTGTTGGGTGAGGGCTGATCATGCATCATAAACAATTAAAAATGCGACGAAAATAATATTAACAAATTTAATTACACCTCACCCTCCTAAGATCTCTTCCTTGCCAAATTGAGTATAGAATTAGATTAATAAATAAAATATATAATCATATCACTTTACCTAAATAACAAAGGTTGATGAATTCTTTGTTAAACCACCAAATCAGCCTTCAAAAGCTCAACTACCTCATGTAACACCCCTAATTTTTGATACGGCCTATATGTGATGTTGGCCAAGTGATTTGGGGAGTTATTTAAGTTCTAATGAATATGATTATGTCTAGGGGTAAATGGCTATGCATGTGCGTGTAAATTAAGATTCGTAATGAAATGGTATAAAGTTTTGGCACTTTGACATCTAAGAATGCCATTAAGGTAAATATCGATGAAAGTGATGAATAAATACTATAGATTGAGGATTTGATTTAATTGGATGCATATTTGAGGATATATATATATATATGAGGATATCAAATTATATGAGTTATTTGAGGTAGGGGATTAACAGTAAACGATATTGGGGTGTTAAGTTCAAATTTTTGGAAGTTTAGGTGCAGGAAAGGTGCAATATGGGCAAGATGTATTGGTACATTCTTTGGAAGATGAAGATATATCGATACATTATCACTACATTCTTCGAAAAATGAAGATGTATCGATACATTTAAAACATAGAGCACTCGAGACTATTTTGCTTGAAATGTATAGATACATTGCCGAAATGTACCGATACATTCATTCAAAATTAGGGCAGATGTATGGATACATATCCAATTGTATCGATACATCAGAGAGAAAAAGCAAAAATAAAAAGGGGTTTTGGGCCATTCCGTCTATTTCTTTCTCTCATTCTTTCTCTACCCTCTTCGAACCCAAAGCTCCCAAATGCCATTTGGAGCCCATTTGAGCTAGATCCAAGCTTGGGAAATGATCCATGTTGGAGTAGGATCTTAGTGAATTAATGTTAATGTGTAAAGCATGGATTTCAAAATTTTATTTTATAAAGGAAGCAAGCAATCCAATTACACAAGTGGAAACACACATTATTATTATTGCAAGTAACATTATCACACAAAAAAATAAGAATCTATTAAGTAAGAAAAACCATACCTTTTATTTCGAGATTCTTATTTTCGAATTCCACCATACCAATGAATGATTTCTCGACCAAACAAGTTTACCACTTATTCTTCAAGAATACTTTCAACTTGAGCCTTGAGTGGACAAGGTGTGGAATGTAAAACTACAAGATGTCAACTGATTTTTTTTTTCTCTCTTTTCTTTGGAAAAGCTTGAAGGCGGAGAAGAGAAGTGACGGCTGAAACCTTTTTTAAGAAAAAGTACGTTCTCTTATTTTCTTCCAATCTCTTCTCTTTTTATTAAAACTCTTGTTTCAAAAGTTTAATCAAAATGAAACACCATGGAATCAATCTTGACCATCCATTTAGAGTTATGGAAGCATCAAACATGCTCCATTATTATCAAAATAAAAATTAAAGAATAAATAAGTTAATTCTTTAATTATCATTTAGAGTTCTTGATAAAATAAAACTCCTTATTGAATAATAACACTTATTTTATTATTATCCATCTTTATTTAAAAAGAATTAATAATAAATAAAAAAGTAAAAGTCAAACATGGAGTCTCCTTTTATCAACATGGATGTCTAGATTCATTTTGCAAGAATCCTCCTAAAATTCTCTTAATTTAAGACAACTCTTGTCCGTAATTAAGACAAAAATTATTTTATCTTGTCTAAATTTGAGACAATTATGTATTCTTGTCTAGATTAAGACAAAACATATTTTCTTGTCTAAATTAAGACCAAACATGTTTTCTTATCTAAATTAAGACAAACATGTTAAAGCTCCCATTTTTGTACACAATTTAATTAATACATGCATTCCAACTTAAACAAGTTGAATTCTACGAAGCTAAGTGGGGAATCTATTTGGACATAGATATTCCAAGCTCCAATAAAACTTAGAATTATTCTTAATCTCATTAAAAATAATTCAAGCTTATTAACCATGAAATCACTCCAACATAGGTTCATGGTTGCACTCTTGGATTAACTATAATTACAAGAAACAATTCAATACTTGATATTAGCTATTAGTTATCCAATTACAAACCTTATATTATGAACCCTCATAACCATCCAATGACAAAAGGTGAAATCACCGTTTTGCCCTTCATGTCAATTTTGTCCTCTAGTCTCAAATTTCATCCAATTAGTGATTCAATACTCTAGATCTAATCTTTTGAGTATCCAGATGTGATGAGTAGCTAATTCATCAATCCACTGGGCCTAGATTAATCACCATTATTCTTGAAATCACTAGAAGTTATGTTAATGCTATGAACTCCATTATCTGGATATATGTTCCCAAATGTTCATCTCGATTATAATCCTAAAATACGGAGTCTAGATCAATGCTTTATGATGATCATGCTCATGGTAAATCAAAGATTATAAGGAGATTAAACACAAGTCCACCATCCATAAGGATTTCGATTCTACTATAAGCAAATGCATAAGTGTGAGATCAAGATTTAGGTAATGGTAAAACTTAAATTTGATTCTCACATGATTCCAATTCATGTTATAGTGTCATTACTCAAAGTCAACCATTTCGATGATTTGAGACTTATCATTCCTTTGAAATGAATCACATTCGCTTCGTTGGAAGTAATCTGGACACTATACCCTTAACATAATAAAGTGACCAGCTTTATTATATGGTTGTGAACAATTTTTAGATTCAATTAAAATACATGTCTCTTATGTATGACTCTTCATACAAATGTATTTTAATATCTCAATAGAATATTGGTACCTTAATAACTAGATAATGAATGCTTATTAAAACAAACTCTTCGTCTTATTATCAAAATGTACTTTCATTACAAATAAATTTAATGAATTTAAGCATGGGAATATACTTGCTTTCTAGGGCACCATATTCTTAAAATTCCTAACAATCCAGAGGTAAGATTGAGCATTTTTACGAATTGATTTTCAATTTAATCGATTAATAACCTCGGATCTAAATATTTTCAAATTTGGTCAAACTCTTTCCCCTTTAGTTTATTGGAGATTTAAAGCCTAGATTTGGGCAACCCAGCTTCTAAGGTAAGGGTTTAGCTCATTTGTTGGAAGACTAAGCTTATATGTTAAATTTGGGTATTTTTGAAAAGTTGGGATATGTTCAAAAATCTAAGAAATAATTATAATTTTGATGCTTTGATGTGTTTAAGGGGAGAATGTGTTGGTCCCAAATAAATGTGCTAAAGGGGGGGTGAATAGCATTTTTTGGCTCTTGGCAAGATGAGGAACTAATTTGAAAAGCAATGAAAATAAAAACAGAGTAGATAATGCGTAGGAATTTAGAGTGGTTCAGTCCAAAACCTACATCCACTACCTTGATTGTTCAACCAAGGATTTTCCAAACAATCCACTAAGAAAGGTGAAATTACCAAGCTTTCACCAAGCTTTACAATGGCTTTTACTAGGCTTAGCCAAAACCTTTCACAATGGTTTTTACCGAGATCAACCAAAACCCAAAGTGGTTTTTCAAAGGCTCAACCACAACCTTTCACAATGGTTTTTCACGGACTCAACCAAAACCCAAAGTGGTTTTTCAAAGGCTCAACCACAACCTACAACAATGGTTTTTCACGGGATCAACCAAAACCTAAAAACTAACTTTTCAAGACTAAGTTAGAACCTATACACTCAATCAAGCAATCCAAGCTTGAATAAATCCCTTAGAGTGCCTTGCACACTCTAAGTAATCAAGAAATGAAGAAAAGAAGAAGTACAATTGATCACCTAGCTGATCTAAGATGTATAAAGCTAAGCTCAAACACTTTTTCAAAGGATGAGAGTGAAATACAAGTGTAAAGAAAAGGTTTTTGGTCTTCTAAGCTCAAAATCACTATGGATGGCTTCTCTCTCTTGTTTTTTACTGTTAGAGAGGCTTTAAACACTTGCAAAATCAATTCTAGCCGTTGGAGACAGAAACTAGCATTTTCTAGATGTTATTTTGTCTTTTAGTGCTCAATTCAAATTTTTTGACAGAATGATCTTAGTTGACTAACTTCGCTCTTAGTCGACTAAGTTGTCTCTGTCTTCTGATCCTAGTTTTTGGTAGTGAGCACTTAGTCGACTAACTTCTTTCTTAGTCGATTAAGTTGTTTCTGTTTTGAAGTCTAGATTTTTGGCAGTAGGCTCTTAGTCGACTAACTTAGTTCTTGGTCAACTAAGTCTTCTCTGTCTTTTAATGCTCTTGAGTCCGCCAACTTCTAATTTGAATTTTAGCTGACTAATACCCTTCATTATCCAACTAAAAGGCTTCTGTTTTGTTGATCAATTGTAGCTCCCTTCTTCATATAATTTTTGATATGTGCCTATGAATGATTTATTTATTCTTGGCATACAATTTTTGTCCTGCACACTCAAGTAGAGATATTAGACATCAATGAATGGGAATATTTTGCTATCATTAAAAATATATAGAGTCAACATTCTCTATCTCTTATTTTTTATGATCACAAAACACTCCAAGATTAAGAATGCAATGTCTATGTTTAATATGAATGCTTCAAATCTTTATGCATAATGAGGTGCTCCCCTTTAGTCAATGCATCTACTTTTCTTTACATAATATTCAACAAAACCAAAACTGAGCATCACACACATAAATTAAACATGAAGACTTATTTAACTCTATTTGATTTAGTATTCCTTCTCTCTTTTTTTTTTTCATCATTAAACAAAATATTCAAAACTCCTCCTTAATGAGTGCATCAAGATTTTCCTTTAATCTTTAAATCAAACTTTAATGAATGAGAATCATAAGCACTCATACACCTAAGTCATACAAGCTTATAGATATAGTTCAATAACTTCAAGAGTCAAGCTTGTGTCAATGTAAGAATAAGTGTATAGGAGTTAAATCATTTCAAGAAATTGTCAAGAATTACTCAAATAATGCTCAAACAAATTTGATCATTTTGTCATAATCAAAACTATAATAATTGAAAGCTAACAGAATGGAGGCTATTGATGCATTTGTGAGCTGAAGAACAACTAAAGGCTAAAGGTTGAGCTTGATTACGGTGTTCCTCTAATTGTCAAGGTGAGTGGGATTGAATTAAATCCATGTCATGCATTTCACATAATGTATGCATTGCCATGGTCCTATGATAAAAGATGCACGCCTAGATGGATGAACCTAGGCTAGAAAACTATATATGTGTGTATGAGGTATGCCTAGGCTAGAGAATGAATGTGTATGTATATATCTATATGTGTGTATATGTATGTTTGTCTAGAGGTAGGTGCGTATACTAGAGAACAAAAATGATTATGTGCCTAGTCGAGGATGCTTAGGCTAATTAATTATCTATGAAAAGAATTTAGGCTTGTGTGATTTGTGGTGAGCCACAAGGTGGCATTGCGATGAAAACCATGGTATGTAGAACCTAGAGCAAGAGACCTACACATGTTGCGATGGAATTGTGGATTGAGGACTATGCCGAATTATGATGAATGGGCTGCCAAATAGGTATATGGCCCGATATGTGTTTGGTTAATGGCATAGTGATTGAGTGATATTAGATATGTGAGGCCGAAGGGCCATGATTATTTATGAACATGATATGTGTATAAATGCCCACGTATTCATAGTTGATTTGAGGATAAGTATAAGGCTGTTAAGCCATGATTGATATAACTGAATATGGTGAATACCCATGTGGGGTTATGGGCATAATGGTCTAGAGATTAATTATGTATTGTTTGATGATGCCTTAGAGATTTGAAGGCACTTAGAATTATACCGAGCTTAGAGATGACAAAAGCTCGATAAATCTAAATGTGAATTGATGTGGGCATATGGAATGTCACAAGCACGATGGCTTGATTTGTGGTTATGTGTTTTGTCCAAAGGATGAATTTTGGACGTTGATTTGATTTGTGGATGAATGAAGTTCGATACCTGTGACTATGTCTGTGCCTCAAGGATGGTGGTAAGCAAGGGCAATGGTTGATATCCTACCTGTGATTCCCACCTACAGTCTACGATGCCATTGGTTAGGAGATTACTTCGAATGATGACTGTGATAGCACCTATATGAGAATACTCTGGGTGATGCTGATGTAAGGAGTTTAATCCAGCGATGATTTGTTCTCCGTAAGTTGCTATAGCATTGTGTGTGATATGTTCTCCTCCCGTTTCTTTGGCACGTGTGTGATCTGTTTCTCTGCCAAACAGTTTTGCCCTAAGCGTGATATGATTCTCCATCGGTTGGCCACCGTGTGTGATTTATTGTGTCCAAGGCAAGACCACTCATTTGATTCCATTGATTATGATAACATGCAATGGAGATGGCATGATTCGATTTGAATATGAATATGTGGTGACCACTATAAATGATATCTAATGAAAAGCTTCGTGATAAGCAATTTCTATGTGAATGATATTTAAGGTTTCGCTCGACAACTAAGGTGTGCCTATGAAGCCTAGTTTGATGGTAATGGCTTTAAGGGTAAGCCTTGATTTGATATGATTTGATGTGAGGACACAAAACTTATGAATTGTGAATATAATACGTTGTCAAGATGTAATTGGCAAGATTTAACATGATGAGATGTGAATGTAAGATATTAGGATGATCCTCGCACCTTGAATTGAAGATGTTTGAATATGAATGTATTATGGCTAGATAGGCCTAAATATATTTTATATGTAAAATATTATGCTATGATAGCATCCCCTCACTAAGTTTTAGATGACTTACCCCTCTGTTGTACCATGTGCAGATAAGAGAAGCTATAGGGTTACGTGGCAAGTGTCATCAATTGGACGAACACATAATTGGCATCTAGTAAGTCTCCCTTCTAACATGTCACTCTGCTGAGTCAGTGAAGTCTTATGCTGTGACCATGTATGTAGGCACAATGTGCCATATGAACTTGTGTAAGGGTTGTTATGTATGAACCTGCTTTGAATGGCCAATGTATGGCCTTATGACTATCTGTATAGAACTTGAGCCAGGGATGTTGTATTTTATTTGAATTTGTTATGAGCATTCGACTATTTAATCCCTTGGCTATGTGTTATATGGTTGTGAACTCTAAGGCTTGCTTGAGTCTAGTGGGCTTGCCTACTGGGCTTATGCGCCAATCACGAATTCCCAAATTTAGGTCGTGACACCTCAACCCAGTTGTTGAAAACCAAAGCTATCCAAAGAATCCTTGTGCAACATATAATGGTAATCCACACCAATAAATTAGAAAATCCATCTTTTAAGGATTGGAAGTGCTATGCCTTGACAATGTGCTAGAAAAGATGAGTTTCATAAACTCATAATCCACACAAAAATTTAGGGCTGAAGACACAAAAGAAATCAAGTGAATGAAAAACTATTTTTTCATAACTCAAGGGGCGGCAAGGCTAAAGGAATTTCTAGTGTGCCGCTCTTCCAATTTTTTAGCCACTCTCTTGTTTTTGTTTGGAGGCTATAGCAAGGTATTTATACCATGGATTAATTTTAAACCCTAATTATAGACCTATTTTGTAATTGTCAATTAATCGAATAATTTGATTAAACAATTTAATCAAGTCCTTAAGAAGTGAAGTTAACTTAATTGTTTAATTTAATCAATTAGGCCCAATGACTTAATTAAACAATTTAATTAATTAAGCCCAACAACTTAATTAAACAATTTTAATCTAGTACTTGAGAAGCTCATAACTTCTAATTTGATTAAGTCCAACTTAATCACCTCTCCCATTTTATTTTCAATATTCATTTTAGGTGTGTGACCCATTAAGCTTCTAACATGTTGGCAATGAACTTAATACGTAATTCTTAAGTCAAACTTAGAATTAGATAAATTTAAATTACTTTAAATTTATCATTAATCAAATCAACTACCTAGAGTTCATAGACCAAGATTAGGATTTACCAATCCATCATGGCCACCTAAATGTTAAAAAATTCAAGATGGTTTAACTCAACCTTTCAATGATCAGCCTTTCAGTGTAATTCATTCCCTCATCATATATCCCGGAGATGATAAAAGCATGGTTCAGTGTCTACTCTTATTAATCTCTATATTTGTTCTTGAAGTTTGATCATTAGCTTTATAAAGACTTATGAAACTCCTTTTACAATTTCTAAAGTGCCTAGGCCAAGGACTTCAATAAGCTAATATTAACCAAAAACTATTAGGATATTGTCACGACCCAAATTTCGGGCCATGACCGGTGCATGGGCCCAATGGACGTAGTCCACTAAGCCCAAGTAAGCCTATTAGTCCGATGTGTTCATCGTTCCATCATAAACTACTAAGTCATTTTTCAAAACTTAGAATCAAAATATTATTAAACATTGCCATCTCATATTGACATACTAAACAAGTGTATATACATTTGTTTACAACATGTATCTTAACAATTACATTAGGTTCGTCTATACACAACAAAATAATACTCGACTTTCAACGGAGGGACTCGGACGAATGTATAGCTACTGAATGCCGAGACACCTACCAAAAGATGTGTACAAGTCTATAAGGACACCTCTTCCTAGTTACCGACAATCTCGTGATCTGAAAACATGAAGTTGAAAATGGTGACTATAAACCCAGTGAGTGAACAAGGAAGGGAACAAGCATACCATAAGCAATCTTTAATGAAATCATGATGCATTCTTTTTCAAAACAATGCAATTTGTTTCTATTCTTAATAAAAACCCCTCATCAAGCCCTTAATTGATTGATCATTTGAAAATCATGAATCCATACACAATGAACCATTTGAAGAATGAAAGCTTCAATGATACGTAAGCAAGTCAAATATGACAACGAATCTTCGCTGCAGCGGAAAGGCATTCTCGCTGCAGCGCGAATGCCTTTCCACTGCAGCAACATTGGGATTTGGTTATTAGCCGACCAAGGGTTTCTCAACTGGCCGAGGCTTTCTCACTAAACCTCCTCATTTTAAACTAAACTCATTGAATCCTTAATGTAGGAAGTCCATGCTCTGATATGGTAGTAAAGAAGTGAAAGATAGGGCAGCAATTGGACAAGATAGGAGACCAAAACAGAAGGTTTTTTGCTGTAGTGAGATTCTTTCTCTCTACAGCGAAATTATAACCCAGAAACAGAAGGTTTCTCACTGTAGCGAGATTCTTTCTCGCTGCAACGAAATTCAGTTGATGAAACAGAGAGTTTTTTGCTGCAGCGAGATTCCTTTTTGCTGCAGCGAGAAGCTACAGTGACTATCTCGCTACAACGAAATACCTTCTCGCTGCAGCGAGAACCAGTTCTGGTAAAGGTTCTCAAACCCGAGAGTTTCTCGCTGCAACAAGAATGAATTTTGCTACAGCGAAAACAAAACAACAAGAGAAAAGTTTCCCCTCACTCAACAAAAAGGCCATCCTGCTAAACCAACAAAATAGACATACAGCACATGAAATTCCCAAAGTGCAATGTATCAAATTTCTCATATATGTCAATCATAGATCACATTCATAAGTTTTCATTTCATAAGTCTAGATGTGCATAATTACATAGATAAACATCAACATCATCACAATCACACCCGGCTCATGTACATCCCCCCACATCGTGCACATAGCCGGCACCATCGTGTGCATCCCCCCACATCATGCACAATCAGTGCCATCGTGTACATCCCCCCACATCGTGCACACAGGCACTATCACCATCCATCTCTCACGCCACCATTATCACCAGCATGTGCATCCCCCTACATCGTGCACACACACGGTTACAGTCATTATACACAATATCATTCATCATGCACAACACACACATTTATATATCATCATACTACAATAGTGCATGAATCCATAGCAATCACATATCACAATATAAAACCATTTTGCAAAAGCTTGTTCCCAAGGCACTTGTCTTTATGAAAGACTTGATAATTCATTCAAATGGGTGGCAAATACATTATATTTCCTAAAACAAGTTTTGAAGGCAGTCCACTCACCAATTGATTATAGAGCCTTTAGATGACTCTAATTTCCCTAATTGTCCAAATGAGATGATGGGCTTCATTAGAACCTAGGATCACATTAGCATAAGCAATAGGTCAATTTACACACTATGACCCCTAAAAGCTATCTCTAAACTAGCTTTCAATTACCACATTAAATGGCCATCTATGTTCATTATCTTAATCACTAAAAGTAATGAACATACTCAACAATAAACAGCTCATAAATCCCAATTACTAGCCATTTTCTACAGCTAAAAACCAAGCTTAAGTCATCACTAACCGTAGGGCTCCTTTGTAGTCAAATTCTCTTCCAATTGCTTCCAAATCAATGGGGAAATTCTCTCTTTCTCTCTCTAGAACGTCCAACTAGTGAGAGAAAATACAGAAATGAGATTTATCAAGGGTTTTAACGTGAAAGGATGAAAGAGCACAAGGGTTTATGGAAGAGTACACCAAAAGCATGAAAATTGAAGCTAGAGAGAGAAAGTTATGGAAGCTTGAAGAAAACTCCCATGGAGAAATTGAAGAAACGTGAGAGAGGAGAAGGGAAGAAGAAGACCAGCTGTTGGAAATTCAAGAAGGTGCTGGAAATTTCAAGATATTTATAGCCAATCTTATCATTTCCCTTAAAATTACAAAAATGCCCCTCCACTAATTAACTTACTCTCCTCCAATCTTTTATGCAATATTTTTGTTCTTTTGACACTAGGACAAGGTCCATAATGGTCTAGACATGTTCGGGTTCATAAAAACTTAAAATTTTAACTCGAGATGAAAAATGACCATTTTGCCCCTATTATGAAAATTATTGAAACTTCTAGTTTTCTTCGTGTTTTCATCAGCACACATCATATATGCAGTCTTATACCCATTTAGACCTTAAAATATCATAAAACTTTCTTCTAAAAGCTTATTAGAGAAAATGATGAAACTACCCCTAGCTCGTATTATTACATCTATACTTAGTTACAAGCCTATAGAGGTTGGGGTCTCACAGATATGTCCCTTGAATCACTTGGGGTGATGATTCCTATCTTGACCACTCATTTGCCTTCACATGCTTTATGTTGTACCCAAAAGCATCCTATTTTGGCATCCTCAATTAGGCACTCATAAGGATGAAATCAAAATATAGCACTCCACACATAAGACAACCTAGTGTCTCAAGTCTAGGAAGTATTTACACAACTGACACGTGAGAAGTATTGCATAGACACTTGAGTGAAATACCAAATGCACTTCTTATGGCTAATCATGTTCAGTGAACTTGCTTTCTTAAGCAAGCACCTACATTCTAGTTCCAAGTATCTCTATACTTCAATCTATGAGATTGGTTACTTACTTCCCAAGTAAGGAACATAGCATGTGCCAATCTCTAGGTATCATTGATGTCCAGTCTTAATAATACATCGACCAAGAACATTTTGAGATTATCTTTGATGCATTGATATCTCATAACTGTAACCCATTACAATTCCCTTGCAAGGCAAGTAATCTCATGGACTTCATCCAATTAGACATATAATCCATTATAATTAACATCTTAGCGATGAAGGAAAACCTCTAGTCATTCAACATGAATGATATCATTGCATGATTAGAATCAAGCTTTAACCAATCCCAATTGGCTGTAAGGTTCATCCCAATAATAACCAATACAATAGTGCATTGTAATGAATCTTTAACTCAAAACCTCTAGAAAGGTTGATAAAGAAGTTTAGGATCAAAAAGGTGAAAGTATTGCTGACTTTACACACACAAGTGTATGTGTCACACAAGTAATAGAGGTAAGAAAGTATCATATCCCATAAGGAATTGTGCCTAAATTATTGCTATGTACTAACTTATGGCATCCTAGTCTTATCTAAATATACCAAAATTTGAAAATTAATTAAAAAATTAATTAATAATGATAAACTAAGGAATAAAGACTAAAATTTACTAGAAAAGCAGTTGATTAAGAGCCTAGGATCATGGTATCCCTCAACAATTAATTTCTAATTGGTCTCTCTCTTTATACTTCGATCAATGGATTGAAATACTAACCTAGAGTCCAAATTTATCTACAAGTCTCTGTCGAGATTGTTGTACTAATACCTCTCATAATTAACTCACAATATATCTATGTGAATCAATTAAGGAAGGTTCATTAAGATCATGCTCTAAATTTGGCTACATGTGGTACGTAGGTATATTTCAATCCTAAATACTAATCAAATCACGTAATCTCTAAGTGAAATGAACAGATGTTACTCAAATCTTGGTTTATTCTAAACTCCTTTCATCAAGTTGCATTTAAAGACCCAAATCAATCTAATTGTTGATCAATCAATTAGAAGCAATAAGCATAGATTTGAAATAAACAAGTCAATACCCATTAATAATAAGTAAAAAAGAAACAAAATATCCAAATCACATGTTGAGATCAACCACAATCCTAGAAAAAAATTTAGTTCATAATATATTTAGAAAACATCAATATCTCAAGAAAATAAACCATTTTTACAGCCAAAGAATGAGAGAGAGACAAATCTAGTGAAAGCAACAAATTTCAACTGCTTTCAAAAGCTCGATCTTCCTTAATTTTCTCTTTTTTTTTTTTGTGATTCCTTTTTCTCTAAAAAGCTGCTCTAACCAACCCTAAAAAGCTGCTTAAAAAGTCCTATTTATACCCCTTTAAAAGCCCTTAAAAAAAAAAAACTGTAAGTTGCAGAAAATTTGAAGTCACATGTTAGCGCCTAGGCACCGAGTGGTTGGCGCCTAGGCGTTAGGCTTTCTAGACATACTATGGTGCTTTTGGAGCATCAGGGCACTGAACACTAGGTGGTTGATGCCTCGGTGACCTTTTCTCTAACCAATGTATGGGGATCCTCAAGCATCATTGGAGCTGCAGCCTTCGAGTTCTTGAGGCCGCACGTTGGCCTTCAAGTTGCCTTGGGTAGAACTGTAGCAATCTAGATACTTTCAACATCATTTTGACCATGATCTGATTTGAACTGAGCAAAGTTATAAACATAAAAGTTGTAGCCTTTCCTCTTCCAATGGTTTAAGAATCACATTGATTGGACATTTATAGTGGGCGTTATGCTCAAGATTTTGTAGCATGTTCATCCTTGCATGGTTAATCATTCATTAAGCTTTATGCACTTGAGAACCTTCAAAAACAAAGAATTGAATTAGTGATGGCTCAAACTATGACTTTTAACATGCAATCAAACTAAAATTACTTGAATTAAAATGACTTAACATGCTTTAAACTAATTAAAGAAAAATAGTGAAAACTACCTGAAATCGCACCTAAAACTCAAGGACTTAGCTATTTTAGCACCCAAAAAATGGCAAGATAACTTTATATATGATAACTCTATGATATAGAGTTATTTGAACTTAATTTTTATAGTAATTTAGCTAAGTTCTTTTAGTAATGCATAGAAATTAATTAGGTTTATTTAATTATTTTAAGTTAGTTAATTAGGTGAGTCAATCTAATCTTAGTTGATCTCGTGTTTAAATTGATGGTTATGTGCCTAATATAAGTTGTTATTAATTTATTTGTGCCTTTGTAGGTGTTTATTGAAGGACTTTTAATGGTAGAAGGAGAGAAATTTTGAGATGCAAACCTTCACTACATAAGTCTTGGTATTTTGACCATAACTTTCCTTACAAAACTACAAATGAGGTGATTCTTAAACCATTGGAAAGATAAAAGAAAAAGCTACAACTTGTATCTATACTACTTTGCCCAGTTCAGCCTAGAAGGTGATCAAAAACCTTATAAAATTTGAAGCACTGCGGTAGTCCTAAAGAGAACAATTAAATCTTGATTTTTGTAAATTAAATGGTCAAGGCCGTGGCCTTGGTTGAGGTAGGCCACAACTCACATATTCTAATGAGGAAATCCTTGTTAGAATTGACTTCTTTCTTCACCTAACTTGGCCCAACTTCAAAGCCTTATTTATGAACCTTTTAAAAGACTTTTAAAGGCATGAAAAACACAAGATTTGGAGCTAAGATTTAGCCACAAAATCATTGAAGAAAAGTCTCATTAAAGCTAAGAAGAAATTGAAGGATTCAACAAGATTTGGAGATCAAGATTTCAACTCTTGGAGTTTCTGCATTCTTTTTGTCATTCTTTATTTTTCTTGGTTTGGTTTCCATGTTTACACTTTATTTGATGATGATTTGTGACATTACGGGGAACTAATTTAGTTATCTAAGATTATGATTGAACTCAATACATAGTCTAACTTATTTATCTCTCTTTTGCTTATGTTTGATGGTTTTAAGTTGTTTATTATATTTTGTTCTTAATGTTTTTAATTGCCCAATCACCAATTTAGATTGAATTGGAAACCTAAGTTAAACCTTGACGAAGCAGATTTAGGATAGACCTTAAATAGAATAGTGTATGATCGAATTCACTTAGTTAATTAAATGGCTTGATTTGCATATAAGATAGACATACACTTATAAGCCATACATAGCCAAGATTAGAGCATAAACTTAATGAATCTTTCTTCAGTTTAATTCACATAGACATATAGTAAGCTAATTAGAAGAGATATTTTTATAAGAAACTTGATAGAGACTTATAAATAATTTAGAACTCTAGGTTAGCAACTTAATCCATTAAAGTAAGTTAAGAGAGAGATACAATAATCAAATGAAGAATTGAGGGATATCATAATCTTAGGTTTGGTAGTTAATTGAGCTTTTAAAACAAATTTGCTGATTAATTTTAGATTAGTTTTATTTTTAGTTTGTTAGATTTAATTTTGCTTTTTAATAATTTAAATTTGGTTATTTAAATAAGATTAGTGTATGTTAATTATAGTAGTTAATAGTAGGAATTAATTGAATTCTCTATAGGATCGACACTCTACTCTTTTCACTGTATTGCTTGTTTAACAATACGTTCACTTGCGTGGATAATCCGACAACAAGTTTTTGGCACCATTGACGGGTAATTGTTTTAAATTTTTTTTATTAATATTAATACCAACCAATCCTAGTTTTACTTCAAACTTTCTTTTTCTTTAATTTTTAGGTACTTTTGGTCACACAATGGCAGATCAACAACAAGAAAATAAATCCTTGCGAGAATATGTTGTACCTCTTGTCGAAGGCCTTTATTTCAACATCCATAGACCTGCCATCCAAGCCATTAATTTTGAAATCAAGCCCACAATCATTCAAATGATTCAGACTTCTGTTCAATTTGGAGGATTGCCAAATGATGATTCTAATGCACATATTGTGAATTTCTTGGAGATTTGTGATACTTTCAAAAATAAAGGTGTTTTTGATGATGCCATAAATTGCTTTTTTTCAGTTTTCACTAAGAGACAAGGCAAAAAGTTGGTTGAATTTGCTTTTATCTAGTTCTATTAGTACTTGGGATGATTTAGCTCAAAAATTTTGGGCAAAATTTTTTACACCAGCTAAGATGCAGAATGATATCACCTCCTTTACACAATTCTATTCTAAATCATTGTATAAGGCTTGGGAGAGGTATAAGGATCTGCTAAGGAGATGTCTTTACCATGGGTTACCTAAATGGTTGCAAGTTCAGACTTTTTATAATGATTGACCTGGACAAATTAAAACCACCATTGATGCTGCAGCTGGAGGTACACTTATGAGTAAATCAATTGATGAGCCTTATGATTTGTTAGAGAATATGGCATTTGTGACACCCAGTACCCTCATATTGTGAAACCTCGACCTCCATAGACTTGTAACTAGAAGTAGACGCGATAACACGAACTAAGAGTAATTTTGTCATTTCTCATGGTGAGCTCCTAGAAGTAGTTTTCTAATGTTATTAAGGTCTAAGTAAGCCTAAGGAATAAATGAATGATGTTACAAAAAATGAAGAAGATAGAAACACTGATAATTTCCATAGTAAGGGCAAAATGGTCATTTTGCATCTCTATTCTAAATTTTTACATTTTCGTGAACCCGAGTATTTTTAGACTATAATGGACTTTGTCTCAGTGTCAAAGAAGTAAAAAGATTGTATAAAGGTAAGGGGAAGACAAAGTGACCTTGTTAAGGGCATTTTGGTAATTTGTGTGAGAAATTGGATAAACTTTAGATATAAATATCTAATTTCCAATAGCTTCTCCTAACTTTCAATAGCTTCTTCTTCTCTTTCTTTCCATCTTTTCTCCCCTTCTCACGTTTTCTCATCTTCCATGGAAGCTTACTTTGAAACCTCCATAAATTTTCTCATGTTAACCCCAAAACTTATGTTTTTATATACCTTGTCATAGGATTTTTCATGCTCTTTCACTTCTACACTTCAAAAACCCTCAAAAGTCTTACCTTAACCCTTTCTATCACTAGCTAGGTGTTTTAAAGAGAAAAGGAGGGACTTTCTATAATAGCTTGAGAAATTTTGAAAAGGAATTCAATTACAAATCTACCAATGTGAGTAATGAAATTGAGTTGATTTTTGAGTTGTTGAGAATGGCTAATGGCTAGATTTGTGAGTGTTTTGTAGTTGAGGTTGTTTATTCATCTTTAGGGTGACTAGAATAGTGAAACTAAATAGCCACTTAATGATAATTGGAAGCTAGTTAGGAATAACTAGTAGAATATTATTTAGAAAATAGCCTTTAGAATTTATAGTTATGTGAATTGAGTTGATTGTGATGCTATTGTGTGTGATAGGTTCCAACGAGACCTCACACCTTCACACGGAGCATTAATCGAAGTTGGAGTCGATCCACAAGCATTAACAAAAACATCTGAGTGAACTTGCATTAAAATGTTTTGGAATAAATGATTATATGCTTGATTGAACCACTTGAAACATTTTACTGGTTTTTCTTAAAACTTGCATGGGAACAAGCCCTTGATGAAATGTTGTATGTTGTGAATGTGTAATATGATGAATCCTTGTGCTCCCATATTATGTTGATATATATGTTATGTATTGATAGTTTATGGTGTGATAATTATAACCGTGCATGTGCACGATGTTGGGGTTGCACACGTCGGTGATGACGGGGTGTGGGAGTGTGGATGATGAGATTGCCTATGTGCGCGATGTGGGGGGAGCACATGATGGCATTAGTTGTGCACGATGTGGGGGTGCACATGATGATGATGATATATGCCATGTGCGCGATGTGGGGGGAGCACATGATGGCATTAGTTGTGCCGATGTAGGGGTGCACACAATGACTCCGGCTATGTGCGGTGCAGAGTGCACATCAGCCGGGTGAGGTGGTGGTTGTATACATGCTTATATATATATGCTATAAATATGTTTTTATATGCTATAGAAAAGGTTATGAAAATAGTATGTGATTGCATTGAATATTGAGAAAGCTTGATATTTGTCAATGTGTTCAATTTGATGTTCAATATGGCAGGAATGGATTTTTGTGGCATGTGAAAACACCATTATTTTCATCTACCCTAAATCTCGCTGCAGCGAAAATGGATTCTAGTTACAGCGAGAAACTCTCGGGTGGTGGGGTGTGAACCAGCCCTATTTCTCGCTGCAGCGAGAAACCCTTGGGTGGTTGCATTCCAAACCCTCGCCAGAATTTCGTTGCAGCGAGAAACCCTTGGTCAGCTGATGATTTGTGCCCAAATTTCATTGCAGCGGAAAGGCATTCTCACCGCAGAAAATCAATCTATTTCACTTGACTTGCTTGAATGCTACTAAAGTTTTCACTCTTCAAACTCTTTGTTGTTCATGGATTCTTCATCATCAAGTGATTAAACAACTAAAGGTTTAAATGAGGGGTTTTAATAGGAATTAAACTAAATTGCATTGTTTTTAAATAAGTGCATCATGTTTTCTAAACTTTCCATACTGCTTGCTTATTCCCTTCTTATGTTCACTCATTGGGTTTATACTCACATTTTTAAACTTCATGTTTTAATTTTCTAAGTAAAAGGTGACTGGATCTTAGAACGAGGTGATCCTCTCTATCCATTGTCCGGTAGGTTTGCCATGATACTAAGTGTTAACACCCACACCCAGAGTCACTCCGCTGATGGTCAGAGTCTTTGAATGTGTACACATAAACTGGATGTAATTTGCTAAGTATTGTTTGGTAAACTATTTATGTGTATTATGATTGATGAATACCATTATGAGTATAAGCTTGGATTTTATGAATTGATTTCAATGGAGTTATTATTTGAACATTATGAGTCATAGATCTTAAAGGGAATATGGATGATAAATGGGCTAATGTATAGGTTTATACAGGAAGGCTTGCTAGAGCCTAATGGGATATGCTTATTGGGTCCTTGCGCCTGTCATGGCTCAAAAATTAGGCTGTGACAGCATTCAACAATTATCAATGGCCATCTAAGAGATTAGGTCCAAGAAAAATTGCTGGTATCCATGAGCTTGATGTAATTAATGCTTTGACTTCACAACTAACTGCTCTCACTAAGAAAATTGACAATTTGAGTGTTAATGTGATTCAGAGCCCTTTTTTGATTTGTGATTTATGTGGGGAAGTACATTCTAGTGATCATTTTCCTATTTACACTAAAAAAGGCCATTATGTTAGAAATAGGCAACCACAAAATGAACCTTATTCCAACACATATAATCCGGGGTAAAGAAATCATCCTTTTTTTTCTTGGAACAACAACCATGCATCTTCATCAACATCTAAGCCAAACTTGCCTCCTAAGTTTCCACCTAAAGCTTCTATGCCAAAGAAAAAGCTTTCAATGGAGGAGATGTTCATGCAATTAATGGCAAAGACTGATGCCTACATGACAAAGAATAATGCCATCATTCAAAATCAAGCAGCATCAATCAAAAATCTAGAGACATAAGCAAGCCAACTTTCTAGTGCTCTTAATAGTAGACCTCAAGGTATGTTACCTTGTGACACTATACCTAATCCAAGAAAATAAGGTAAAGAGCATCGCAAAGCAATCACACTTAGAAGTGGAAAAGAGGTAAGTGGTACAAATTTAAGTTCTAAAAAGTTGGAAGTTGAAAAAGATGTTGTGGTTGAAAATTCTAGTGAAAAATTAAGTGTAGAAAATTCAAAATTTAAGCTTTCATAACCACCCCCACCACCTTTTCCAATGATAATTTCAGAAACAAAAACTTCACAAACAATTCCAAAGATTTCTTGAGGTATTTAAAAAGCTACACATTAATATTCCTTTTGCTGAAGCTCTGAAACAAATGTCAAGTTATGTGAAATTTTTGAAAGACATCTTGACCAAAAAGAGGAAATTGGAAAAGTTTAAAACAGTTGCACTTACTGAGGAGTGCAGTGTTATAATCCAAAATAAGCTTCCACTAAAACTTAAGAATCTAGGGAGTTTTTCTATTCCTTGCACTATTGGTAGTTTTAAAACTTCTAAGACTTTGTGTGATTTAGGTACTAGTGTTTCAATATTGCCTTTAACTATTGCAAGAAAACTTGGACTTACTGAGATACAACCTTCTACAGTTTCTTTACAATTAGCAGACAGAACAATCAGGTATCTTGTTAAGATTATAGAGGATGTTTAAGTTAAAGTTAGGCAATTGTACATTCCCGTGGACTTCATTGTGCTTGATATGGAAGATGATGTTGAAATTCCTCTTATTTTAGGATGACCATTCTTAGCTATAATAGGGACAATCATAGATGTGAATAATGGCAAAGTTGGAAAGGAGAAAGTACTATTTAATTTGTTCAATGCAACTAAGTATCCCTATAGGGATAGTTGCTATAGAATGGATTCAGTTGATGAGTTGGCTAAAGAGGAATCTGATGAGGATTATCCTTTAACAACAAGTAAAACAAATTTTGAGGTTTGACAACAAGTTTTTTAACTTTCCAATCCACGCTTTAAGATTTTTCCATGGAAACAAAAATCAAGATGGTTAGGTCCTTTCAAAATGATTAAGGTATATCCTTGTGATATCATGGAAATTACTAGTGAGGTTGTTGGAACATTGATGGTTAATGAAATATGCATCAAGCCTTATTATGGTGGTGAAAAAGTGCAAAGGGGGGGGGGGGGGGGGGGCTAGTCAAGCTAGTAACTATAAAGAAGCACTTCTTGGAAGGCAACCCAAGCTTTTGAAACTCATATTTTCTCCTTTCTGTTATTTTATTTTTTTTATTTAAATTTCTACTTTAATCTCTACTTATTTTCTTTTTGTAGTAAAAAAATGATTAGTGATAATGATGAAGATAAAGAAGATAAGTAAAGCTTCATCAGAGTCCTCCAACTACCAGAGAAGTATTCTTTACCTTTTTTTATTTTTCTAACATTGAGGATAATGTTTAGATTAAGTTTGGGTGGTGAATTTATTTTTTCTGGTGATGAATATTCTATGGAAGTTTTAGATTTAATTTTATTTGCATATTTATTTAGATTTTAAGTAATTAGGGGTAGTTGATCATTTAATTTTTATACTTGCTTGAATTATTAGGAATCTAGAGTAAAGCAATGCCAAATTTTTCAATGATTTCCTTATTCAATGATGATAATTAGTTGTCTTGTATCTTTAGCTTTAGGTGAATAAGGCCTTTGTTTGGATTCATGGTAAATTCTTTAGTTTACTATCATTGTTAGGATGTGATTTCCACAATTTTGAGCATTATATATTTTGCTTTGAATTATTTTGAATATTTAGAAAAGGTTTATGTTGATATAAAATTCAGATTATATCAAGAATTTTAGAATTTTCTTAATTCTCTCTCAAGGCAAAATCCTAGGCAATACTTAGTTAGGGAGATGGTTTAGGCCATCTATTGACTATTTGAGCCTTTCAAGCCAACCTTGTTATATTTTATCCCTAGTATATCCTTTTGAGCCTAATTTCTCTTTGCTTTGTTTAACCATATATTAATAAAGAGCTTAGCCTTAAAATAAAATTTTTCATTTTGCAACCCTCACTCCTAAGCATGTATATTGTTTTAGAAAATATATATTGAGCTAAATCCATATGGTAAAAAGGTGATGTTAATGTGAAAAAAATTCAAATATTATTAGTATTCACCCCACTACCTACAATACAAAGAAATAAGTTTGGAGGTGTGAAATTATGATGAAAAAAAAAAAGAAGAAAAAGTATAATAAAGTGTTGAACGAAAGAAAAGTTCAAAGAGAAGAACAAGAAGTTCTTGGAGAATGAAAATAGAGCTCTATATAGGCCCTAGACTGATTAAGTGCTTAAGGTGATATTGAGCTACATTATATCCTTTATCCTACCTTGACTCTAGTCACACATTACAAGCTTTATAAAGTCCTAATGATCCCTAATTTTGTGTTAGTTTACATTAATGGAGAGAGAGATGAAAAGTAAACTTATGGAGATCTAGTACTAATTTGAAATTTTGCATTAGTATAAACTCATCTAGAAGGCATGATATTCTTAGTAAAAGATTTTACACACACACGAAAGTCCATTCGAGAATATGCTTACAATTGAATTAAAACTTGAATGTGAATGAAGTTTATATTTTTCCTTATGTTAGAGATTCATAAACAATATAATAGAGTTATCATTGAGCTTTTCTCAAGGATATGAGTGATCAAAAAAAGTTTAAGCTCAAGAAGGATCAACTAAAAGATAAAAAAGTGATCTTTAGGCTTTACTCTTACTTAAAGATGGGAACTTTTTGCTCACAGCTTTTTCTCTTGTTTTTTTCACTCTTTTCTTCTTCAAAGATGATACAAATTCAGTCAAATTCCTCCAAAATCCTTGCTTTAACATCCTCAAGGTAGGTGTTTATAGCTTCTGTGATTTTCTACCCATTGGAGTGAAATTTGAATAACTTCTTATACATTCCAACCAGTTTGCACAATTCTATCGCATATGTAGAATCGATTCTTTGTTATTGAATTGTCGGTTCTTCACAAAATCTATAGCTTTCTATCTCTGGAGAATCGATTCTTCTGTTTTAAGGAGTCGATTCTTCTACAACTGGGTTCAAAGGTGACACCTTTTCAATCTTGTAGAATCGATTCTTTTGCCTCAAGGTGTAGGTTCTTCACTATGGTCTGGCACCAAAATTTGAATTTAAGCTTGATTTTTGCTGCTTCACTCTTGTCTAATTGTACCATCTATTTATTGGTCACCAAGTTTCTGAATTGTACTTTTAGTGCTTCAAGAACTGATATCTTCTCCGTGTAGAATTGATTCTTTCTTCCTTGTATTTCTACCTTCTATATTATATCTCTCTAAAAATGATACTTTGTCGTTAAGGTGTTGGTTCTTCACAAATTCTGAAACTTATATCTTTCAAAAACTGACTTCTTCTTGTCGTAAAATCGATTCTTCACTGCTGATCTCTACTTAAGAACTGACTTCTCTTTCTTCAGAATTGATTTTTGCTATTACCAAATAAATAGATTTTGCTTTCTTTTCATTTAAAAAACAAGTTTTTTCTTTTGATAATTTGATTCTTAGGCTGGCACTTTGAATTTTGAAAACAAGGGATCTTTGCAAAAATTAAGAGATATTTCTCTAAGTTCAAGAGCATGATCATTCGTATTCAAAATATGTTTAATGTAATACCCCACACCCTCGTTGGACACAAATAAGACCTTATTGATCAAACGAATGATCATTTGATGTGAATTTGCGTGCTAAAGAGCGACAAAGGATGAAAGGAACATTCAAGAATAAAATGCTTCGCGCGTGCAGAAACAACAATTAAATAATAATATTTTAGTTGGAGAGGAATTAGTAAGCTAAAGGATGATTCAGAAGTAAATCGAGATGTAATGATGTGTTTCGGGACCAAATAAGGCAAGTGAAAAAATTTTAAAATAAAATAATATTTTATTCAATAAAATAATATTAAAATATTAATATTTTATATATTGTCGGAATTAGTCATGAAAAATGGAATATGACTAATTTAAGTGGGGGAGAAGAAGTAAAGAAGAATTTTGAAGGAAAACGACGATAATTGTGTCAGCGTGATTTTATTAAATAGAGCTAACGCGGGTAAGTAAATATTTAAATATTATGGTGACACCACGTTGAAATGCGATCTTAATATTTTGATTATACACGTGTAAGAAAAGGAAGATAGAAGGAAATTAGAATTTTTACATGTGTCGAAAGAATTTATTTTAAAATATGAAAATTTGAGGGAGGCATGTTAAATAAATTGAAGTTAAGACATAATATGTAAATTTTATTGTTTTGAAGAAATAAAAACAAAATGAAAATAAAATGGATGATAAAATAATGAAAAAAAGATGTTGAAAAGTTAAACAATATTATTATATGTACATGAGTGGCCACATGAGTAAAGAATGGAATGAGGACAAAAACAAAAGAAAGAAAAGTGTGTGGCGGATAGAAAAGGTGCACAAGTTTTTTTGACTTTCAATTTCAATCTCATGTGAGTAAAAACAAGCAAGACAAAAATAAAAGCAAAAGAAAGGAAGAAAGACACAAAAAAAAAACAAAGAAAACAAAAGAGAAGAATGTAGAAATGATGGTGGGGTCGGCCATGTGAGATGAAAGAAATGAAAAAGAGATAAAAGAGAAAAAGGAGAGGAAGTCGGTTGAGAGTGGGAGAAGAAAAATAAAGGAAAGAAAAAAAAATTGTGGGAGAGGAAGAAAGAAATGAAGAGAAAAAGGGAGAGAAATAACCGTGGGAGAGGAAGAGAAAAGAGAACGGTTTTGCTGCACTTTGAGGAAAGAAAAAGAGAGCTTTTGCTGTAATTTTTGGAGGAAGAAGAAAGCTGAAAATTTTTGAGGTAAGAAGCTGATTTTTGCTACACTTTGAGAGAGAAAATTTGGTGCTTTTTAGAGGGATTTTGGTGCTGAAAATTCAAGGTTTTTGCTACTGAATTTTGAGGTTATGTTGTTGGAAATTTTTGGAGGTTTTTGCTGCCATTGAAGGACAACTTTGGCTGTTGAAAATTTGAGCTATTTGCTGCCAATTTGTGTAGAAAAATTGGAGTTGTTTGCTGGTAGTTTGTGCAGGAAAATTGGACAACTTTATGCTGCCAAAATTGAGAAGTTTTGTTGCTGGAAATCTGCTGATTTTAGAGCAGAAAATGGCAGCAAAAAGGGTTAGAAAATGAGGCTTTTGGTAATCAATTTTAAGAGGAAAAGAAGAGAGGAAGCCACGGTGGTGAAGAGGAAGCCATGGTGGTGAAGGGAGTGATAGGCTGGAAAAAAAAAAGAAGAAACGTGGAAGAGAGAAAAAGAAAGAAAAAGAAAAGAAAATAAATGGGCATAACCCAGTACAAAATAAGTGGGCATGGCTCAATAGGAGATAAATGGGCTTAGCCCAAATAGGAAAAATTGGAAAAGCCCACGAAAGGGGGGGGCCCAAAGGTCATAAAGAAATGAAAAAGGCCCAATGGTAAGTTAATGTTATATTTTAAGGTTTATGGGTAGTTTAATATTGTGAATATCTTGGATGTAAAATATGCAAGTCGCTTAAGGAATTTTTAATTAAGTTGTTACCCATACAAATGTGTGATTAAGTATACTAAGTTTAAATTTTTGCTAGGAAAGTTTGTCGTGGAGGAGTGTCGAACGAAGTATGTGTCTGAAAAATAGGAATAATTATATACGCGTACGAATCAATAGTGAAGTAATATCCCACTATTATGAGGTGAGTCCACTATTATGAGGTGAGTAGGGGGTGTCAATTTTAAAAATTTTCGTATATATATACATGTACGTATATTTTACGTGAAGTGCAAAATTTATGGAAAGCATACGTTGATAGAATTTTAAAGAATTGTGGGTGTAAGTTATTTTTAGAAATCATTTGGAATATATATATATATTATACATAAAGTGTTTTAAACCGAGAAACAAGCTTTTCGAAAAGATTTACATCAAAGGAAATTGTGCCTTATTGTTTGTGTGGTGTGCATTCATGAAATTTATTACATATTCACCATGCTATTTTGATACAAAATATCATGCAAATATTTATAATGAACATTTTACGAAAAGAGAATTTTAACGTGATGTGGGGACCGATATTTTGAGAAAGATTTAAAATATCCACTTGAAGATCAAATTTGAATTCTTTTAAAAGGTGATTTCATTTTAACCAAGAAATTCAAGAGTAATTGGAGACTGCTACTTGTTGTGTTATAAATTGTATTTTGAATCGAATGGCTTATGATAATGTGGGCATGATTGGCTGGATTAGTAAATGTGTTGAAAATGTATGAACTGTTGATTTGCCTTGAGAGGTTGTAAAATAAAATAATTACCATATCATGCTATTGCAAATTTTATTGTATGTTGGGTTTAGCTTGCTGCAGTGGGCAGGTTTCGTGGACCAGCCTTTTAAAGAGGCACGGTAACCTCATTATATTCTTACCTCGGTTGGAGAGGCATGTAGGCTAACTCCCGAGGTACAACTTTAGAGTTCACTTCACGCTGAACCACCACGTGAAGGTGAACTCAGCCAACGCTAAGGAACGGCTAGGTTTTCAAAATAAAAATATGATTTATGCATACATGACTTTTTAACAGCCTTGGCGGATTCGGTTGGGATAGCCTCAGGCTAAGGTATCCATGACAACTGAGTATGAGAATGATTTTGGCACAAGCCAGGTTTCTAAGAAAGTCATCAGCCATGTTATTTGTTTTTGACAAAAATGTAATGGTTTTATATGAGTTGAAATAAGTTTTAATATTATGAATTATATTTCTCTGCATGGTGAAAATGGAATTAAATGGTTTTTTGCAACTCCCCTATATGTTTATTTGTGAAATGAATCTGTAATTCGTCGCATATGGGGCGAGTTATGATTTGGGCATGATTTTAAATATTATTTGGTTTCACGGGAGCTTGCTAAATTTTATTGATTGATTCGAAAATGATTATTAATATATTTTGATGCGAAAAATTTTATTACCTCGATTATTTATACTTTATAAGAAATTCTCGATTTTTATATAAGGCACAAACCCTCGTTTGAAACGAGTTACTTTTATAATCTTGCATTTTTATATTCAACTGATCTGTCGTTTGCTTATTTCCCATCTACACCCTACTCGCTGAGTCGATGATTATCATTGAGTCTATGAGACTCACACCCCTTTATTTCCCTTTTGCAGATAGGGATCAGCCTAGCGTGTAGTCAGTGACGCGTTCGGTCCACCATGAATAGGTAAAGGCATCTCCTAGCAATTTATTCTGAGTCGCTCCGCTGTTAGAGGTCAAGTCGTAGCATTTTATTTATTAAGTTGTAAACAAATTCTAAATTTTTATATAAGCATTAATTTGGAGATTATAGATTTTAATGCATATACTTACGAATAAAAGGAAAAAGTTTGTATTGATTTTTATATTTATGGTTCAATTTAGTATATGAAAGTATCAATATTATATGGTGATTGAATGTAGTAGATTAACGAGCAAATTCTAGACAGGCTTGTTCGAGAATTGACGGGTCTTTTCCGAAAGTCTTGGACGCCGGCAATGACCTGGGAGAGGTCGTTGCATTTAAACAATCATAGCATTTCAATAAATTCAACTTCAACACTTTTTGAGGATTTTCTTCATATTTAAAAATATCTTTCATTCATTTTCAAATCTCATTGAGTTCAATCGATTTTGTCATTTCAAAATAAGAATAAGGCTAACACATATGTTAATATCTATGTGTGCTATGCTATAAGCCACACTGTGGCATTATGTTTTGAATTGAATAGTATATGGGACCTAGATTATGAGGCCTATGGGAACTAGGCTACCCAATTGTAAATGAAATCATGACATGTATTCGAAGATAATAGCGTATGATTGATAGCCTAATGGAGTATTATTGTGTTTACATACATTGGTATGTGTGAGCATATGATGAATTGATGTGGAACTGCTTACGAGTGTTAAGCTATTGAGATATAATTAATTGATGTAAACATGATGTATGAGTTGTTATTAGCATGATGGCCTAGAAGTTAGATTATGATCTGTTCGATGAGTGAATTCTAAATGTTGATTTGATTGACATTGAATGGTGTCCTACCCTTGTGACAGTGATATGATTCTTCGTTGATCACTTCGGTGCCATGTGGGATTTGAACCTTCACCAGTTGTTTCGATAGAAGTGTGATTTGAACCTCCACTAGTTACTTCAGTACCATGTGTGATTAGAACCTCTGCCAGTTGCTTTGGCACAAGCGTGATTTGAACCTCTACCAATCACTTCAATGCCATGCGTGATTTGAACCTCCATTAGTCACTTTGATGCTGTGCAGGATTTGACTCTCCACCAACTACTTTAATGCTGAGAATGATTTGACTCTCCACCAATTGCTTCGACATCGAGCGTGATTTGACTCGATCAACTAGCCACCATACGTGATTTGACTATGTTTAAAAAGGACCACTCATTGATTGTGTTTTGATTATGATGATATGATTGTCAATAGCATGCTATATTATTTGATTATGTGATTATTGATGACTAAATGAAATGTGAATAATATTGGATGGAAAAGCTACAAGGTAAGCAAATTAAATTCGAATTCCGATGTTGTTCTCCGTGCACAAAAGGGTGCTTATGGAGCTTAGTTTGGTAACGGCTTTAAAGGTAAGCCTTAATTTAATATGCATGGTTTATAGACACATAAATGTGATGGGTTATGATAGCAGTTACGTCGTTCAAGAGGTGATCACGGCAAGACTTAGTATAATGAGATGTGTGTGTAGGGATATTAGGATGATCCGCGCATCGTTAATCTATTGAAGATGTTTGGCAAGTAGTCATGTTGTATTATGATTGGATTATGTCTGTATATATATATATATTTATATTTATATTATAATTATTATGTTTAGCTCCCACTCATTGAGCATTTGATGACTTACTCCATTATTTGTACCATGTGCAAATAAGTAGGCTGCGAGATTTACATGGCTAGCGTCATCTCTAGATAGACAATTTTGGTATTTGGTAGGCATTCTCTATTTGACATGTCCACTCCATCGAAACTGAATTTTGAGTCATTTTCGTTTCCAATTTTCAGTTTTAGAATTATGTTATATTTTGAAAATGTAGGCACTGTGTTGCCATTATTTGTTTAAAGGTTGTATAGGACGAACCCACTAATGTTAACCAATGTATGGCTTGTGAATATTATGTTTAGGTAATGTGTTTGAACTAAGTACCATGGGGTAATGTTTATAAACTTGAAGTTATCTTATTAAATGAATATGTGTTGGTTATGAAAATCTATCGATATGCGTATTACGCTTGAATTGATCAATATTTTTTAGGTTTGCTCGAGGTCTCGGGAGCTTCTCCTATTGAACTTGTGCACCAGTTACGACTCCCAGGTTTGGATCATGACACAACCTTTACAAACGTCGCTACCTTTTTAGGATCAAGCACAACCTTTACAACCAACTGTCCTTTAAGAATCATGCACAACCTCTCTACCTTTTCAATGGATGAATAACCAAACTTTACCTTTTCAAGAGGAGGTATAACCAACAACAATAGATTCTAGAATGTGTATGGAGTTTAAAACCTTTAACCAAGTTAGTAAGCAATTTAAGTACAAAAAGATGAGAGTTTTCTGAGTAGTAAGGATTGATGAAGGAATATTTTAGCTCATAAGTTTATAATGATGAAGAAAGGAATTATCTTGCTATGATTTTTGCTTTTTTCTGAATTAAAGGAATGATTTTTCAACTTTTCTTGCTTTTGCTCTTTGCTGTAGTTCTCTTCTTGTTCTCTCTCATTTTTCTGATGCATTACCAGCAAGTATTTATAGGGCTTGAGAGAATTTACCGTTTGGTTAAATTTTAAATGATTTTTTGAATGTTTAGGCCAGTTGGATCAAGTTTATCGTATTTGAGGAATCGATTCTTCCATATCGAGAGCTGACATTTGCTTTAATTTGGAACTTGATAGAACTAACTTCTTGTGCTTAAGGTGTCAATTCTTTTATGTCAAGCTCAAAGTTTGAAACTTTCTATTTGTTGAGAATCAATTCTTCATTTTCTAAGTGTCAATTCTTCTTAGCTGGATTTAAAGGTTGCACTTTTCTGGTTTTCTTGAGAATTGACTTCTCCACTAAATGTCGATTCTTCTCCGTAGTTAGGTGCCAAATTTTAAATTTGAAATTTGTTTTTAACGCTCCATTCTTATCTGTTCATCCCATTTCTTTCTTATTCTCCAAGTTTGTGACTTTTCTCTTTAGAGTTTCGAGAATCAACATCGGCTTCTCTGAGAATTGATTCTTTCTTTTCTGACTTGTGCTTATTGACTCGTTCTCTGCTTGGAACCGATATTTGCTTTATAGAGAACCAATTCTTTCATGCTTGAACTTCTTGAGTTTGCTCTCTATTTCTCTAGAATCGATTCTTCCTCTCCGAGTTGTTAGTTGTTGCCTATTCCAGTAGCTTTTGTGCTTTCCAAAATTGATTTTTTCTATCCAAAGAATTGATTCTTTCTGTAAGAAGAAAATAGATTTTGCTTTCTATATCGTTGAGAATGAATTCTTTACTTTGAAAGTGTCAATTCTTAAAGTAGGTAATTTTGATTTTGAATGTCTAAAAAATATTTCTTTGCATAATCAACTTCAAAACCCTTGAAGATGTCTTCAAGTTTAAAAACATTTTCTAGGCATTTTCAAAACATATTTAGATCTATCAATTTTGTCATTCTAAAACTAGAGTGAAGCTGCCAACAAAAATACAAAATCCTGATTTAACACTAAAAATAAAAATTTATTTAAATTTTTTTGAATAATTCAAACGTTTTAAAATATTATACATATTTTTAATTTTATCATTTTGATTTATGAGTTTCACTCACTCAATTAGTATCATGTGACTTTCAAAAAAAAAATTAGTATCATGTGATTCATAGTACTATTAATAGGATAGATACTACGTGATTTGTAATACTAAACTTACGTGAGAGCTTATCAATAGTAAAGATATTAGTATATATAAAACTAAGATAAGAAAAATTACGAGACAATTAAATGCTTAAAATAGTCCTATTGTCATTAATAAAGCAACACTAGCGGTGAATTTTTAGTATATTGGCCACTTTATAAACAACAGGTTTGCTGTGTTGTAGGACCCCAGGTAGCCATCATTCTATCTCAATTTGTTGAGGAGTGTCTTCCTCCTCTCTGAACCCTTTTCCAGAAATTCCTTCCACATCGATCGCAGAGGCTTCCACAGTTCTAGCAACCCATTCCTTTAATGGATCTTCATTCAAATCAAGCCTCAAAATCCCAGCAAACATTCCACCCATAAAGGCCACTGGCTCCTAAACAGACATGAAATACCATGTTGAAAGAGAGACAAGTCAGTAACAGCTAAGCAAAAAATCTAGCTGATAGCAGAATTAAGCCAATGATGTAGTTTTATTAAGCAATTAATTAGTGTTTCATGAAAATGATTACTGGGATTTAATTTCAAACAGTGAATAACACTCTACAATGCTCCATAATCCTGGTAAATACTGTTCAGTTGCAGACAAATCTGAGAAACTCCACTTGACATATATTTATATATAAAATTTACATAAAACAATGTCTTACTTAAATCCCCAACTAATATTCGCAACCTTAGAATTAACAATATTTCCATCACATCTTCACAATGAAACATTGCTCATTTTTCTCAAAATTATCATATTGGATACACTCAAAATGATTGAACTTCACTTTTAGGAAGAAGGGATATAGTATGATCCTAAAGTACTCACTCCCAAAATCCTTCTTTGAAGTATCACAAGCATCAATGAGAAAACTGATATAACGACAGAGTCAATGCAACTGTAGCTTGCAAATGTTTTAAACTCCAAAGATTTTCTTCTTTACGGCCTCATCAACAAGCTCTCACATGTTTATAACCACAACAAGCTTCCAGTTAGGCTTTATCCTGTCATACTGGAAAAAGTGCATGCAACAGCATACCAGCAGACAGAGGATAAGAGATAAACAGGAGAGCAGAGAGGTGAAAGGGCTGCTCACTGCTCAAGTCCTAGCTGCTAATTAGCATGAAGCTTAGGCCAGATAAACAGGGAATGAACACAAGGCAGGAGCCTGGTTATCTTCCAGCCTTGTTTGCCTATCAAATGAAAAGAGAAAGAAAGGACCATATCCAGAGAAGAAGGAAACACTCCCAATTGATTAACTAGAAGCCCTAAAAATTACAAAGTCAATATTATTTGTCAAGCTGTACTGAAAAACAATCTAAGTAGACATGAAAACAAAAAAAAAAAACCAAGTATGCATGCATTTATGCAAACCTATTTAAGCCTTACAACGAAGGATGGAAATCCATATCAGAGACAATTTCCCCAATTTGTGTATAGATGCTTATTGGAGTGTAGTAAATGCTAAAGCCTAAACTATGCACAAGAAAACTTTTAGGAGAAAAAAAAAATAGAGAAACGCACAATAAATGAAATGTGCTAAGATTTAAACATTGCAAGCATACAAGTGCAATCGATGACTCAAGTTCAAAAAAGAATTTCAAGTCACTAAGAGAAAAACTTACAATGAAACCAACAACAAACTAAGACTCTTCCAACTACATGTGGTTGGCCATATGGATTATGTTGTGCCATTGCGCTCTATTTGGGACCATATCCTCAATAGCTCAATAGAAATGAAGTCCTTACAAAGTTTCCAAAACCACTCTCTTTGGTATTTGTATCACACAGTTATCATCCGTAATCCACATCTTACAAGAGTATTTATATTTCCTATTTGCATCTTCAATGCACCTTAAACAAATTATTTCACTCATACTTCTCAAATGGTGAGACCCTCCCTTATGCACCATTACCAATTTTATCTTTCTTCTTTTTTTAATTTTTTTTCTTTTATTTTGGCATGTCTAAGCTACTCAATTTTATGGGTATGTTGACAATTAAAATGCCAAACATTCAACTACATGGGATATAATTGGTTTTATCAATAGTCTATAAACTACCAGTGTTGTCAAAGGCACAAGGTGCACTCTAGGTGCTGGAATCCTCACACTGCCCAAGGCTGTAAGGTGCAGAAAAAGTGCTTGCCTGAGTGAACAAAAATTGCTAATTTCTACAAGATAGTTAATATATACACAAAGAAACTTCTATAAATTATATCTAATAAGCTTAAAATATATAGTAAATTACCTTTTTGATCACCTTACTTTTTGAGATTTTACGTTTCGGTCACTGAACTTTAGAAAATAACATTTTGGTCACTAATGTTTATAAATGTTATTGTTTTGGTCAATTCGATGTAAAAAAATAACTGGCTTGCCCATGTTGCATTCTACTCACCACACTTCCACTGCTTTGCCATGTGGTAATAACTTTTTTTTAATTCCTTGGTTTTAAGTTTCTTTTTATCATGTGAGTAGAATAGCTAACGTGGTTATGCTACATGAGCAAGGTATGGTAACGTGGAATCCTAGGTGCGAGGTCCATTATCTTTTAACATTGGTGACCAAAATGTTATTTTTGAGAGTTAGATGACCTAAACAAGAAATCTTGAAAAGTTAGGTGACCAAGAAAGTAATTTACTATAACATCATATTCCACTACATTCCCTAATGCGTTTAAAGATAAAGAGTTATTATAATTAATATCGTCAAATAAGAGTTCAAGTTTTCTTCATTTCCATCTACAAAAATGTTGTGCATTGACTACATTATTTAATTTCTCATTCTTGAAAATAGAGCTGAAATGTCCATTTTTTATTATTAGAAGAATGGCTAACAAATTAAAAACAACAGAAACCAACGGGACACTTAAAAGTGTGCCTTTCATCTTTAAAAAGAACACACCTCGGCACAGAAGGCATGCACTTCAAAGGGTGCATGGCACTGTACTTAAATTACACAACGCCTTAGTGCCTAGGCACATGCATTGACAACACTAAATACTCCCTTAAATTTTAGTAGAATTTTATGATTACAAAAGTTTCCCAAAAGCATTTCTCCACTTTCATCTATCCTGCTTGGTGTCAAAACTTACATATAAAAAGTTTGAATTTTCCCTATACATTTAAACTTTTGAGATAATTTTGTCAACCAAGTATCTTTATAGCATGGTATCCAAGTAAAGGTCCAGTGTTCTATTGAACCTCACCTCTTTTTCATTAATTCTTAACCACATGTCTTGCTAGGCCTTACTTTAATATTTCATCAACTTGAAGCTTTCTTCATCGGAGTCTATGTGCAAAACATGTTAATTGTTTAGTTGGCATGCATCTAAGGAGCATGTTAGATAAATTTAGAACTCAGGCACTGTCCTGTAAATTGAAATTTTGGGATAAACACTTGCATCCTATAGGAAATAGTTCCATCAGTTTCGACATAATTTGGAATAATTGACCCAAGATCCTGAAATTACTAACAATATGTATTGGTCTTCAATTCTTACTAACTCTATTCCTATTTTTATTTTTACTACATTCACATTCTAAAATCTGTTTTAAACAGACAAAATTCGAACATGTAAAGACTCAAAATTTGCTCTACATAACCCAAATTTGACATTAAGCTCCGTTTTGTTCTCATTCATCAATAGCATATCATCAACAAGTCAAAAGGCATATACCAAGGTACAATATCCCACATATGCCTGCCAAGTTCATCCATTACTAGGGTAGAGACCTATTATTGGAAAATGCTCTATTATCTCTCCATGAGTTCATACACAAGTAGCCACTCCATTATAAATGGCCTTTATACCTAGATACATGAAATTCAAACTCTATTCTCCTTTAAAACACTTTCAAAGAATTTCTTTGAGGATTTTCCCATAAGTTTTCTCCAAATCAGTGAATACCATTCACAAATGTCAATTTTCTCTCTCCATAGCCAAGAGTAATACTCCACATGGGTATGTTTGCTTCCTGCCATTTCTCACCTCAAAGTTAGAATGAATGCAGTCATGTTGTCTATTCTACACTTGCACGTTATTATAAATTAGTGACATCACAAAGAGTTGTCCAACTAATGGACTTGAGATCCAAAGCTTGATTTATCGGATCACATTGGGAGTTAACTACAAAAGATGCAAAGCAGCTATATTGCAACAAGCTTAAAACATGTGAGATTCCATAGCAAAGAAATCAAAAGTGTAAAAAAATTGAGTATGAAGCTAGTATATGAAAATTTTCTGATTCACTTTTGAACATAAATCTCGTGATTTCCCTACTACAAACTAGTCCATTCGTCTAATGAAGTCAAGTTCAACAATATGTTCAAGATAATGTTTTTCATACTACAAAAGCAATGAAGTCATAGCACAACCCCCAGAATACGTCTTAATTGTTCTAAAACACAGCTCCAAAGTCAGCTTCTCTTTAATGAACCATAAGTAATCTTAATTATATTGCCTAAAAAGATAGTCATAATTTCTAAAAATGTGAACATGATTCACACTCAGTTTTGTAAAGGGGCAATGGCTAGAAGGAAAATGTGAAAGAAAAAAGCTAAATTCCTTTTTTGGTGAGAAGAAAATAAAAGGAATAAAGAAGAGTAGTGGATTTTAAACTTGCCCATTGCTAAAATTAAAAATTCATCCATGAGAGGAAGCAAAGTGGAAGGAAAACACTTATTTGACTACAATTATTCATTTTATTTCCAATTTTATTCTCAACGCCACATTCCACTTCTTTTCCATTGACTCGTATCAAACATGAGGGAAAGACAAATTTCCTTTTTCCATTTTTCTTCCCTACCTTTTCCCTTGCCCTCATTTATCTTCTCTCCTACCAAACATAATATTAGTGTTACATGTAAGTTCCAATGTAGATTCCACCCAAAAGTTCTAACATTGTGCTTGGTAGAAGCGAAAGAACTGTGTAAAAAGAGGTGGAAAGGAAAACAACTTTCCCTTGTTTGGATTGAAGTGGGAGGATGGAAGGAAAATAGGTGGATTTGCACACTTCCATACCCACAAAATTCACTTATTTGATAATTGGGAAGAAATTATAAAAACAACATTTATCCAAGTAAAATAAATCATTTTATTTACTGTTATACCATGTGACACATTTTCCTTTCATTTTTTCTGATCTTACCCTTCACATTTCCAACTCCATAATCTTCTTCAATTTTTTCAAACAACTCAGTCTTAATCTTAAACCATACTTCTTCCTCAAATGTAGATGTCTATAGCTTCCTATTTCTTACTTTTCCAACTAAATTTGATTGAATGCTAACTTATTTGCTTCCAGCCAATCCTTTCCTTATCAATGTCTTTACTCTTTCCTCCAATTAGAACTCTTGTCTAGAATATAAGTCAAGTATATGAAAAGATAAAAGTAATGAAAAATTATGAAAGTAGAAAATACTTAAAAATCAACAGCTTAAACGCACTCTAGAGTACAGCATTTTTATTTGAGTTTTCTGCTTATTACCAATGTCAAGTATCTTTTTCATTTCCCATTTCTTACTTTATATGCTCTTGATTCTTGACTTTACACCTTAAAGGACTTTTCCATTCTTTCAATTTACGTAATTTTAACTCTTATAATTCAATCACTCATTAACGACAGAAAATTAAGTACTAAATAATAATTTATGGACTGTATAATGTAGGCTAAAATACAAAAAGAAAAGAACTACATTTCTCAAATTTTCAGATAAACCCATATCCTTCTATTATGTCCAATTAAGCTCTTGAAGCACTATTTTTGTTTAATTAAGCTCTTATTTTGTATGAAAACCACTAAAATTTGTTATCTTGCCATGTCAGCATCTATGTAGTGGTTATATCTCCACGTCAACATGTACATTACACATAAATAGCAAAAAAGGGCAGTGTAAATGCTGATGTGGCATGTCATGTAAACTTATGTCACATGCCATGTAAGCACCAACTTAGCATTAATATTATTTTGCCACAAGGATGCTAATTTGGCAAAAATAACAACCCGTAGATGCTGACGTGGAAAAATAATTGACTTTAGTGGCTTTTCATGCAAAATAATGTTTCAATTAAACAAAAATAATATTGTAAGGGTTTAATTGGGTACAATAGAAGGATGGTGATCTGAAAAAATTTGGAAAGTAAAAGGGCTTTTTCAATATTTAGGCCTTCCAATTTTAAGGAACAAAGAGTAAGAGCATCTAATTGCATCTTTCTTCTCTAGGAAAAAAAAAATATTCCATCATTCTTCCCAAGTGTTCTTGGGTCTCTAAGATTATCACAGAAAAAAACAAACAATTGCTATTAGACACAAAATAAATGATCACCTTCCAATATTACATAAAGGCTTCTAACTTGCTATATATCCTAATTTGAAAGATTGTTAGTAGTTAAAAAGTAGATTAAATGCTGGTTTTGAATGTCAAGTCAAACCTACCAGAAAAAGAGTGCCATGTCGTTTTTAACTGACTAAAATGGTTTTGAATATATAAAATTACTACCCAAATTCTATGGACTGAGTTCATAAGAAGAAATATGATGTACTAATGTGTAGCTTTACACTTTTATAGAACTCATTTGCAAACACCCATCATATACCTGCCTCATTTTTCCCTTGTTAGCAATCAAACTAACAGTAAGTTTAGAGCTTGCATGCCCTAGGAGTTAGTTGAGATAGAAAACGTGGCCCATACTGAGATTTATAAACAAGATTTTATGATGTATGAATTCACTGACACAAATAACAAACTGCAATCAATCAAATAAGTTATTTTAGATCAGAACTAAGTCCTCCTACAATTCACAATAATATCAACTAAAATGAACAAATTATTTGAAGTGATTTGTTTACTCTTTTCATTTGAAGTCCTCATTTCGTTGCCTATCCTCCACTAGGGTCAAAGGTTTTAGCATTTGATTTATCAAAAGAGTATTTCAGTTTTATACTTTAGATCTCTTTCTCTAGTTATCCAAAAATATACATTTAAATTTGTTTCCAATTCAACTATAATATTGTTAACAAAACAAGAGAAGGAAAAAATGAAAGAAAAACATTCAAATAGGGCCTTTTCCAAATTCAATGAAGATGGGAGATTAGACTTTCCTTTTGAACTAAGCTTTTCTTTTGGGTAACCTGATATCTACTGGGAGAGAAATTGATTATTAAGGGAATTATAATAAACAGAGGGAAAAACAAATAAATACAGTGCAGCTAGCATTGTGTATTTGACAAGCAACACTTTTGAACAGTATGAACAAGCAATGCTTTAAATCCTGATCATGCCACAAACTACCCTATACAATCATCATCCAAGTCAAACTCTTGCAGAGTCTATCCTCAACATGCTCATGACAGAACTAATTTCCTGTGAAATCTAATAAATATAATGCTAGAACACCAACACAAGGAGCAAGAAGTATTCCCTGACTCAAGATATCATTTGTCCTCCAACAAGCAGGACGGCAGGTTCTAGAAATATAGTAAGAATCCTCCACCTTAAAAACGGTTGGCATTTACCAAGAGTAGTTCATTCTTATTTTCTAAACTTGGCATGCTAGGATATCTCTCCATAGCAAATTTATCATCCAAGTCGAATGAAATTGATGTGATGAGTACACTAAATTGGCGCTTTAAGAGACAAAACCTCAAAATCCATACAAAATGTCACACCTACCAAATCAAAATCCAATTCCAGTGAAAACAGAAAGCAAACAGTAATTATAACTTAGTTTAGATTGTATCATCTAGCATCAGCGGAATCTAAAACACCAAAAAGGAGAAGATCCCACGACATAGACGAGTTGTAAATAAAGGATTCTGAGGTAATGAAAGACACAAAAGAAAGTTTAGTAGACCTTAACGGCTTGTTTGAGGATGGGCACTTCACTGGGATCGAAGAAAAACGCTTTGACTAGCACCCGTTTGGAGTTATTTCCATTGCAATTCAGGGAAAACGGGGAACGTTTCTTCCAAGCCCACTGCCACACAAAAAACAAACAAAACAGAAAATTCTTGTATTATGTTGAATACGAAACGAAATCAGAGTGGAAGCAAAAGTACTGAAGAGGAGTTGGGAGTACCAGGGAACAGGAGCAAGAGTTGCCCAGCAACAAGACTCCCATTCTTATTTTAAGGCCAAATAATTTCTTTATCTGGTGCTGTGCTTCGAGTTTCAAGTTACTCCAGTCATTATTTTTCCTACATAACAGCCAGGCTTTTAGGAAGCACATGTTTGTCCTGAACCGGGTTTCGGAAAAGTCCAGAAACGTTAAACCGGGTTTCGAGGAAACAGATTTCAGCATGCATGTTTGGTTTTACAACAATATTAATCCAATTTAGATTCCGTTAGTGAGGTGAAAAGTCTTTTAATTTGGAACTAAGAAAATTTTTATCAATGTAAAAAATTATGTGGATTAATGTTAAATGTCTTATATTAAGAAAAAAAATTAAAACAGTTTTCATATGTCTTCTTATGGGATATAAAATAATAAAATATTATAATTTTTATTTTTCATTTATTATTTTTTAACCAACAAAGCATTATAAATTATTTTTATTAATTTTTTTTAATTGGGGAAAGGGAGATTCAACTTTTTCTGTTTAAATAAGGAGATTATGTACCAATTGATAAACCAAATGCTCGAACATTATTGAATTATTTTATAACAATCATATTACTATAACTAGAGTAATACGTGCACAATGAGCTCGAGCAATATATATAATTTATTGGTTAAAACTAGATCGGTAGAATTAGATTGCATGAGTCTAATTAAATTTGGTAATGTAGTAATTGATATTGGACTTCGAACCATAGAACTTCAAATAAAAGGTATTGAACATTTTGCTTGGAATTATAACATTATAAATCAAGAATAATTAATTAAGTAGTGGATTTCAAGTAGATATTATGAAATATCAAGGATATTAAGCATTATAATTAGAACTATAGTACCTTAGATCAAGGATATCAAGCATTATTGTCAAGCCCAGCTCTATTATATACTTGCCATGTCATTCATGTATTTGATAACATGTCTGCATACTTGGATGCCTCGGAGAATCGTTAAAAATTAGTATCGTACCTAGTAGTACAATTAAGTCGATTAAAATCTCGAACTAGTCTGAATAGAGATTTTAGGATGTATTTGAGAGTTATTGAACCTTAGAATGTCTTAGTATGGTGATTCGGAGTTTGAAGATTAATTTGGAGTCAAATTAAGAATTTTTATAACATAGGAGTAAAATGGTCATTTTGGCACTCGAGGGCAAAATTGGAATGTTGGACGAAATTTATGACCAAGTTTGACTAATTGGAGCATGATTTGAATTTTAGAAGTGAAAAATTTTAATTTCGACATTTTTTTGAACATAAGGGCAAAATGATTATTTTACGTGTCCATGGGGACGTAATTGAAATTTTTGAAATTTCACACCACCATGACACTTGTCAAACCCATGAATTTCACCCATTATTTTTTTAAGTGAGAGATTATATGTGGTGGGAATGAAATGCTTAATTGTTAAGTTTTTAAACATGGACCAATTAAAAGGTGACAAGTGTCAAGCTTGAATATTATTTTAATTTCCTATATAAACTCACTTAAAACTCTCACATTCACACTCTTATGGCCGGCCAAGCAAGGGAACAAAGAGAAAAAGAGAAGAACAAACCCTAGGAAGGAAAAATTCAAGAGAAATTGTTGGATTTTAAGGAATCAAGCAAGTAAAGGTAAGATTTTCAATTTTAGCTTAAGATTTACCTTACCCATGCTTTCTTTTTCATTTTCTATGGATGAAACACAAGTTTCCATGAAGGATTGCATGCTGGCTGAACTTAGAGAGAGAGATTTTGATGGTGGATTTTGCTAGATTTCATGATATCTTAGTGTTTTTAGTTGTTTGATGATGTTTGACATGAAAAACAAGCAAGAAAATCACATGCCCTTCAACAACCCATTTTGGCCGAATTTTATGGTGACATATTGATGATGGATTTTGTTGTATTTCAAGTTATTTAGCTAGTAATTGATGATTTATGGTATCGGATATTGAAATCGGAATGAAATTCCATTACGGTGAATTAAGTCACAATTAAGCTTATTGAGGTACTTAGGTGTATTTGGAATTTTAGAAGTGAAATGAATATATTTGAAGTTGAATCGGATGTTTTGGTTAATTTAACAGTGTATAGTTTGAGTTAGGTCGACTACAAATTCAGTCCGATCATAATTGAACCCACGTAGAACACCGTCTTTAAGTGATTATTCAAACAATTCTCACTCAATTTCATGCATTCATATAGGCCTGAAATAATTTTATAATAGTTTGGCACGAATATATTGAATTATGTGTTGTGTATTATGTATAGGTGGTGAGCCTTCTGATAAGGGTAAAGATATTGTACCCGAGGACCAAGAATAGGAGTACTCCAAACTCCCGCTATTGTGAGTAACAGACTTTCATCTTAACTATCTAAAGTTGTTTCTACTCGTTTTTATGTTTTAAAGAATAATGAGTTTAAATGGTAAATTATTTTGTTTTAAAATTGAATTGTTGGTTAAATGAAATGAGTTTTATAACTTATTTTGAAATTGAATACTGGTTTTGGAAATTGAGTAAGTGGAGACTATATACTCGTGTTTTGATATATGGTTTGAATTAGTGGCTTATGACAATGTGATGGCATGAATGGTTGGATTTATTTTTTTTGTGGAATATATAAACTGTTTTGTTTTGTCGTGACACAGGCTGGATAATATTATATTAGCCACGTCATGCTGTTGAAATGTTTATTGATTTGGTGGGTTATTTGATTAGCTTACTGTATTGGGCGGGTTTCCGTGGACCAGCCTATTAGAGGGGTAAGGTAAACCCCGTTATATTTTACCTTAGTATGAGAGGCGCGGAAGGTATCTTCTAAGGTATATTTAGAGTTCACTTCACACCGAACCACTACGTGAAGGTGAAACTCAGCCAACGCCAAGGAATGACTACGTTTTTAAACGTAAAACATGTTTTATATGTATATATCGTTGTAACAGCCTTGACGGACTCGATTAGATGCTTGGGCCAAGGTGTCTCCGAGTGCGAGTTTTGGCACGAGCCAAGTTTTAAGAGAGTCATAAGCCTTTCTGATTTATTTTGATGAAATGTAATTATTTTATATGAATTGAAATGAGTTTTGAATGTTATGAATTATATTATGATGGGATAATTTAACTATCTCTATTTACTCGGTTTTAGATCTTATAGAAGAACTTTTGCTTAATCACTGGGTTTATAAAAACTTACCCCTTCATTTCACCCATATTAGGGTCAAGACAGTTTGTAGACAGCCGATTTTGTTGAGGATTGCTTTTGGATCTGCATCCTTAGAAATAGAAGGTCTACAGTCTTGCATATTTTCGTTTATATCGGGGCCCACATCTCATTGTAGAATATTTTGTATACATGTCTGCGTGTGCCACTGTATGTATGAATTTCTTTTGCTTTTACGCTACAAAAATTATTTACGCAGAGTTCTATAAATATTCTTTTTTAAGAAAATAGAATATTTTATTTAATATTTTTATTTAGTTTGATTTGCCATAATTTCATTTTAAATGGATGATTTAGATTACTAAAATTATTTTTAGATAAAAAATGTATGTTTTTCGATCGTATGCTGTATTTTTACTAGGTTTCAAAATTTTCGGGTAAAAATGACCAAAATACCCCTGTGTGGCAGAAATTATTTTTTTGTTTGTTTTGATTTAAAAATAGTTTATATTCCCTTAAAACATGATATTTAGTAACTATTGCTCATAGGGGAGATATAAAACTGATGCGAGAGCCTTGCGGGGTTTCGGTTGACATTCTGGGTAATGAATGTATATCGAGACATCGCGGCGGATGTCACGGGCTCAAAGAGAGTACCGGGTCGTGACAATTATGCTTAGAAACATAGCACTACAAATCAAAGATATAATTAAGTAATATCAAGAATATCATGTATTATGCTTTGTACCATAGGATCCCAAATCAAGGATATTAGGCATTATGCTTAGAATCATGGCACTACAAATCAAGGATAATTAAATTGTGGATATCAACTACATATCGTGATATATAAAGGATATCAAGCAATATAATTGGAACTGTAGAACCTCATATTAAGAATATTAAGCATTATACTTGGAAACGTAACACTACAAATCAAGGATATAATTAAGCAATATCAAGGATATCATCTGTTATGCTTGGAACCGTAGTACCCTAGATTAAGGATATGAAGCATTAGGCTTGGAAGTGTAGCATTACAGATCAAGGATATCAAATATAATGATTTGAACTATATCACTATAGATCAATGATATCAAGCATTGTGTTTAGTACCATAACATCCTCTATCAAGGATATTATTTATTATACTTGGAGTTGTAGCACTATAAATCAAAAATATTTAGTAGATATCATGACATAGTGCTAACTCTATTATATAAAGTTATCTTGCACTATTTGGGCATTAAAAGAGCTAAGTCCATGTGTGTTTTTAGTTGTGTTTAGGTAATTTTCATGTTTTTCATTAATAAGTCTCCTGCATATTTAATTATTTTAGTTTAAGTGATTTTAATTTACTTTCATGTTAAAAACCCCAATTTGAACCATCACTAATTTGGTCTTATTGTTATTGAAGGCTTTTATGTGCAAGAGAGCTCAATGGATGATGAACTGTGCAAAATGGCTTGAGGTATCTCTTGAGCATACTATAGTATTTTGAGTGCAACTTGAGCTACAGAAGTCTTACCACCATAATTCTTGGACCTCAGGAAAGATAAGAGGAAGGGCTACAACTTTTGTGTTTATCACTTTACCAAGTTCTGATCTAATTATGGTACAAAATGCATTGGAATTTGAAGGACTGTTGCATATTGCAATGCAGCAAATAGAGGGCCTAATGCCTAGGCACCAGCCACCCAGCACCTAGGTACTGGCCACTCCTCAAACACAGCAAAAAGGGATAGAGAGCCTAGTGCCTACGCACCAACCACTATACTTTTAGGCTCCAGCACTAGGAATTTTAATTTGCACATGCTCGAATTTGGCATTTGGGGCTTTTTAAAGGATGATATAAATAGGTCATTTTAAGTGGGTTTTTGGGGGTTGGAAGCATAGAATATTTTCTGGAAAAGAAAGCTTTCTACGAAAGGAGAAAAGGGGTTTGGTTCCAAAAAGTTGTAGCAAGTCATTTCTCTCACTAGTTTTCCTTTCTCTCTGTATTTTGTATTGTAGAAATGAGTTATTTTCTAGAAATATTGAATTTTGCTGTAACTATTGTTGTCGATTTTGCACTTGCAAGTATACGTATCGAGCAAGTAATATAATGATGAAGTAGAGTATTGCTCCCACAGAGATTTGTTCCTAAAGTTTCACTAATTACTAAAATTATAAAACAAATTAATCTTATTTAAGCAATCTGATAATTGAAGAAAAACTAATTAAAAACAATTAAAAGTCAACAGTAAATAAACTAAAAAACTAAATAAGTTAAGAAAAGCAATATATTAAAGACCTAGGATTATGGGTTCATACAACATTGCATCTGAGATAAGCTTTTCTTGTTATTTATCTTTCCTGGGTGGTTTCACTAACCTAGAATCCAAAGTTATGGATAAGTCTCCGTCGAGTTGCTTGTATAAATACCTAACTTAATTAGTTCACTACATGTCTATTGGAATCAATTAAATTAAAATTCATGAAGCAAGTGTGGCTATGTATGGCAATTGGCATATTTCTACCCGAATCGCGAATCAAATCACCTAAGTGATATGAACATACACTATTCAAATCTTAGTCCAATCTAAAATCTCTCTGTCGAGTCTCAATTAAATTCACAAATCAGTTAATTGTTGGCCAAGCACTCAAAAGCATTAAGAACAGATTTGAATAAGCAAAACTACACCCATTCATGATAAATAAAAGAGAAACTAATATTCAAACTACATGTTGAAATCCACCATAATCCTAGAAAGATAATTTAGCTTATAATAACTAATGAAAACAACATCCAAAGAAATTTAGCCATGAATCCAAGCCACAGAAAATAAAAGAAACACAAAAGTATAGAAATAAACTAATTATTGAAGTTTTATGATCTCTATTCTCTCTCAAATTCTCTTGTTTTCTTGCTTTGTTCTTAGCTTTAAATCTCCAGAATAGCTGCTTGCTGCCTCCTTCTTAAACCTTTGAAAAAAGTCCTTTGAATAAGCTCCAAGTAACCTAATTTCCAAAATCTAGTCAATTTTTTATTTTTGGAAAATCGCCCAATGTTACGGTGCTACTTCTTTAGCACTGCAGCACTAAGCTCTCGAGAAAATGTGATGCGCTTCCTTTCACCAGCGATGCAACCTTGTTCTCCTAGCACTACAGCGGTCTATCAACTTCGAACATGATTTTCACCCTGATTTGTTTCGAACTGGGCAAAGTGATAAACATGAAAGTTTTACCTCTATCTCTTAACTTTCCAATGGCTCAAGATTCACGTCAATTGAGATTCAAGATTGAAAGATAAGTTCCAAATACCGTATCATGTTCAGTCTATGCATACTACTGCAATGCTCCGGCTTAGACAAATATTTTGACCATGATCCAATCCGAACTGGGTGAAGTGGTAAATATAAACGTTGTAGTCCTTCCTCTTATAAGTCTATTGGTGTTAGAATCACTTCATTTGGAGCTCTTTAGGCAGAGATATGGTCAAAATACTGCAACATATATGAATGCAGCTATCACCATATTTGCACTGATTTTCATCAAATGAGCCTTTTTCATCAAATTTCCTACAAAAGCAGTAAACGAAATTACCAATACTACTCTTAAAGTAATTTAAAGTAAAATAACATTAAATTTAACTAAAATGACTTAAATTAACTACTCAACATGTAATCAAACTTAAACTAGAAAAACACCTAAAATCTTAAAGATCTAACTACTTAAGCCTCCAAAATGTGTCAAAATAACACTATATAATAGAGTTATCAACTATGATGAACTAAATAGCTTTTATCTAGGATTTTGGAGCATTTCTTCATGTAACTTGGATTATTTGTTTCTCTTTTACTTATTTTGAATAGGTATGTTGATGTTTATTCAAATATGAATTTTTTGACCATTGATTGCTTGATCACCAATTGAATGGTTGTGGTGTCTAAATGAGATTTGACAAAGTTAGTTTAGATTAGACCTTGGTTTAGATAATAAGTGTTCATATCACTTAGAAATTAAGTGCCTTGATTAGCAACTAGGTATAGTCTAAGTAGAAATTGTGCTTAAAGAACTTAGTTTAATTGAATCCTATAGACATATACAAACCCAATTAATCTAGGCAATTGTAAAAATACCTAGAAATAGGTTTGTACATGCATTAGGATTCTAGACTAGCATCAACCCCCATTGAATTATGTAATTAAGAGAAATAACAGTCTAAGTGAAATGTTGAATGAAACAATAATCCTAGATTTTTAAAATATTGTGTCTAGATTATTTTACCTTGCATTTCTTTAATAGCTTAATTAATTACTTTGTTTTTACACACTTTGGTTAGCTTAGATAAGGCTAGCTTGACCCAATTTTAGTACTTAGTGAAAAATTATAATCAACTCCTTGTGTGATCAACACTTGTACTTATCACTTTATTAATTGTTCACAGCACGTGCACTTGCGTGTCAGTTTAAATTCATATGGGATTTAAGCTTGCAACAAGTTTTTGGTGCCATTGTTGGGGAGTTGTTTTTATATGCTTTTGTTAATATTAATACCAATTCAAGCTGGTCTTAATTTAAGTTTTGTTTCTTTTTATTTTCAAGTATGTAAAGTCATTGTTTGAGAAGAGTGTGAGTTTGGAACTTGTACTTTGTGATCTAGAAATCGAGAAGACTTTTCGGAGATTATTGAGACAAAACTCCAATCAATTTGAAACAATGGTTCAAAACCCCAGAGAATAACAACTGCAAGAGCATGTAGCGAAGGATAATCGATCTTTGAGAGACTATACGATTCTTTTGGTTCAAGGACTCCATTCGAGTATTCAAAGGCTGACAATTCAAGCGAACAATTTTGAGGTTAAGTTGGCCATCATTCAAATGATCCAAACATCTGTTCAATTTGGAGGCCCATTAAATGATGATTCAAACACTCACATTTCAAACTTCTTGCAGATTTGTAAGACTTTTAAGTATAATGGAGTTACTGATGATGTCATTTAGTTGAGGTTGTTTCCTTTCTCATTGCAAGATAAGACCAAAGTTTGGTTGAACTTTCTCACCACCTACTCCGTCTTTACTTGGGATGACTTTGCACAGAAATTTCTAGCCAAGTTCTTTTCCCTTGCTAAGATAGCTAAGATGAGGAATGATATCACTTTTTTCATACAATTAGACTCTAAGTCATTGTATGAGGCATGGGAGAGGTACAAGGACTTGTTTTGGAGATGCCCACACAATGGTCTACCTAAGTGTCTTCAACTGCAAACATTTTATAATGGTTGTTGAATCCAATTTGGACTACCATTGATGTTGCAACTAGTGGTGTTCTTCTGCAAAGTCGATTGGTAATGCTTATGACTTGTTAAAAGAGATGGCATCAAACAACTATTAGTGGCATTTTGTGAAGGCTTTACCAAGGAGGGTAGTTGGTGTTTACGAGCTGGATGTTATTAATGTGTTGATTGCTCAAGTAACCTTTTTCATTAAGAAAATTGATTCCTTTGGAGTGCATTCAATATAAAGTCCTTTTATTAGTTGTGATTATTGCGGCAATGTACACTCTTGTGATCATTGTCCTACGAGTATGAAGTTTGTTCAATTTATGGGGAATAAGCAGCAAAACAACCCAAATTCAAACACTTATAATCCAAGGTGGAGGAATCACCCTAACTTCTTTTGAAACAATAATCAAGGTTCTTCATTAGCTTTGAGACTAAATTTTGCTATTAGTTTTCCACAACAACCAAGACCCCTAATGCAAGAAAAAAAGTCATCTTTGGTGGAGCTGTTCATGCAATATATGGTTAAGACAAATGCCCTTATTCATAGTTAGATTGCTTCATTGAAAAATCTTGAGATTTAAGTGGGCCAATTAGCCAATGCTGTTAATAATAGGCCTCAAGGGACCCTACCGAGTAATATTGAACCTAATCCTAAGAGGGAAATTAAGGAATTTTGTATGGCAGTTACCCTTCGGAATGGGAAAGAGGTTAGCAGTTGTAGTAAGCAAAAAGAGCCATAAAAGAAGTCAATTAACAATGAATCAGAAGTTAGAAAGTTAGATAATCAAGTGTAGGTCAAGGATGCATAGGCTGCACACCCTTCTCTTTCGTTTCTTCAACACTTTCAAAAGAAATAGTTGGACAATTAATTTTGAAATTTCTAGAGGTTTTAATAAGCTCCACATCAACATCCTTTTTGTTGAAGCTTTAACGTAGATGCTTTCATATGTTAAGTTCTTGAAAAATATCTTGACAATAAAAAGGAGATTGGGTGATTATGTGACAGTGGCACTCACTAAGGAGTGTAGTGCTATTATTCAGAACAAGCTTCCATCGAAACTCAAGGATCCAGGTCACTATTCCTTACATAATTGGTGTGTTAATTTTTACTAAAGCCTTAAGTGACTTAGGGGCTAGTATTAATCCAATGCTTTTGTTGATCTATCGAAAGTTAGGATTAGGGGAAATTAAGCCAACCATAATGACATTGCAACTTGTTGATTGATTTCTCACTTATCCTCGAGGTATTGTGGAAGATGTTTTTAGTAAAGGTTAATAAATTCATTTTCTCGGATGACTTCATTGTTCTTCATATAGAGGAGGATTGTGAGGTTCCTGTCATACTTGGGAGACCTTTTCTATGAACTGCTAAAGCTCTTATTGATGTGGAGAAAGTAGAGTTTACTTTGAAAGTGCAAGACCAAGTGGTAACTTTCAATATTTTTATAACTTTAAAGTTTCCCAATGAACATGATGAAAGCTTTGTAGTGAGTGTTATGAATAGTGTCACTCATGAAGTGTTTGATGATAATTATCCCCATGACCTTTTGGAAGCATTGATAGTTTCTAGCTTTGATAGGGATGATGTTGATTTTGTGGAATATGTGAACTTCTTGGATACAACATCTCGTGTCTTGATGACACCATTTGAATCCTTGAATATTTCTACTTCATCTTCACCAGCAAAGCCATCCATTAAAAGCTTGTCGCATTGGATCTTAGATTGGGCTTATTGTTGTTGAATTTTCTACTCACGCAGGTGTACGTATCGCAAAGATAATATAGAGATGAGTAGAGTGTCGATCCCACAGAGAATTGAATTAATCTTTATTGTTAACTACTAAAATTAACACACCTTAATTTTATCTAAACAATTAAAATTAAAAAGGAAAATTTAAATTAATAAACTAAAAACTAAACTAAAACTAATATATCAGTAAATTTTACTTCTAGTGATTAACAGACCTAAGATTATGATATCCCTCAATACTTTATCTGATTAATGTCTCCCTCTCTTAACTTAGTTTAATGGATCAAGTTGCTAACCTAGAGTCCTAAATTATTTATAAGTCTCTATCGAGTTTCTTATAAAAATATCTCTCTCAATTAATTTACCATATGTCTATGCAAATTAAATTGAAGAAAGATTCACTACGTTTGTGCTCTAATCCTGGCTACGTATGGCTTATAGGTGTATGTCTACCCTATATGCAAATCAAACCACATAATCACTAAGTGCATTCAATCATACACTATTCTATTCAAGGTCTACCTAAATCTCCTTCGTCAAGGTTTAACCTAGGTTTCCAATTCAATCTAATTGGTGATCAAGCAATTAGAAGCATTAAGAACAGAATAAAATAAATAACTTAAATCCATCAAACATAAGTAAAAGAGAGATAAATAATTCAGACTATATATTGAGTTCAATCATAATCTTAGATTAAAAATTTAGTTCCCCATTAAGTCATACATCATCATTGAATAAAGCATAAACATTAAAACCAAAACCAAGAAAATAAGAGAATAAAAGAAAATTTAGAAAAACTCAAGAATTGAATTCTTGATCTTCAAATCTCCCTGAATTCTGCAAATTCTTCTTGAGCTTCAATGACTCTGTGGCTTGACTCTTAGATGTTAATCTGGTGTTTTCTTCCTCCTTTCCTTGTTCAAGTCCTCCGAAAGGTTGTTTTTATAGGCTTTGAAGTTAGGCCAAGTTGGGTGAAGAAAGAAGTCAATTTTAGCTTGGATTTTCTCATCAAACTATGTAAGTCGCAGTTTTGCCAAATTAATTAACAGAAATCGCAATTGCTCTAGGACTGCTGCAATGTGTCAACTTTGACAAGATTTTTGACCATTTTACAAGCCAAACTGGGTAAAGTTATAAACATGAAAGTTGTATATTTTTCTCTTATCTTTCCAATGGTCAAGAATAGCTTTATTTAAAGCTCTTTAGAGAAAGTTATGGCCAAAATACCAAAACATATGCATTGGAAGTCTGCACCTCGAAATTGCTCTCCTTCTTCCATTAAATTCTTCTTTCAAACACCTACAAAAGCACAAATAAATCCTATCTTAACTACATTAACACCAAATTAATCATAAAATTAACCAAGATTAGATTGACTTACCTAAAATAACTAATTTAAAATAATTAAATAAGACTTACTAATTTCTATGCATTACTACAAAAACCTAACCAAATTATTATCAAAATTTAGTCCAAATAACTCTATATCATAGAGTTATCACTTATCTATCGATAGATGGACACATCTATTGATAAATAGGAACCAAAAAGATTTTAAAAGGACTTTGAAGCCTATCTATTGATAGATAGCCACAATCTATTGATAGATGATGTCGTTTTCACAAAAATAAAAGGGGTAAAAGCCTATCTATCAATAGATAGCCCTAATCTAACGATAGATGATGCCGTTTTCACAAAAATAAAATGGATAAATGCATATTTTCACTTCTTAAATTATAAATATGTCACAATAATTGAGGGTTTCTCAACCCTCAGCAATTTTTGCCAAGGTAAACCCCTTTCTAAACCTTTTCAACTTGTTTTTAGTCAAAAATATTAATTTTCAATGATTTTGATTTTAGTTTTGAGATTTAATGATAAAAATGTCATTTTTATCATTTAGAACTTTTAAAGCTCATCTTTTGTATTCTGAAATTTATGTTTATATGCCCAAAAATTTTATTGGAACATCAAACTAAGGCTTTTGAGATTTTCATGTCATTTAAGCTCATTTAAGGTAAGGTTAGTGGATTTATGAATTTTAGAATGGGTTTAGTGAGAGAAAATAGACTTAGGTAAAAGCGAATAACCTTTGAAAGTTCTTAAAATTATTATTCCGAGATTGTTAGTCTAGAAATTGATTGCTATGATTATTGTGTGTTAGGAAAGATAAAAACTCCAAGGAAATACTGGAGAAAGGTTGTGATTGGGTCTTTGATTGAGATGAGTGGATACACCACTTTCAAAACTATTTTGATATGTAAAGTTGAAGCATTATTTGAGGTTTATTGATGAATATGATTTTCTGTAAATATTTGTGAAATGAAAAATGAGATTGTGGATGTGAAAAATGTTTCGAAAATGGTTTTCAATCTACTACATATAAATATGTCATTATGCATTAGTTTTCAACAAGGGAGGACAAACACTTTATTATTTGTAGCATTCGATTACTCCAGTCTTTGGACTAGTGTGGGTACAAACATGTTATGTTAACGTAGCCTACACTTGGGCACTTTACATTATGAATGTTATGTTTAAATGCAAATAGCGGCTTAAGAGCCCATATAGACACCAGAGGGTGTTGAGACATGTAAAGGATACAGTGCTCTAAGAATGTGGCACTTAGATGATATGTGAATGTTGCACATATACTAATATGTTGAAAAGTTCCATATATGTGTAATGTTGCGTATGATAGTATGCATGAGTTAAAATGTATACTTATGATGATTATATATGTTTTTGAAATGATGAAAGTTTTATTGTGAGTATTTAATGATGAATGTTAAAGAGGCTTGCTTGGGCCTAACGGGTTATACCCATCTGCGTCCATGCGTTGGTCACGATCCCTTTAGGAAATTGGATGTGACAAACTAACTAATCAACATCTATTAAACTAAATTAAACAAAATGACTAAAATACTTTAAATTCTAAAAATAAAATCTCTAGACTTAGCTACTCTAGCCCCCAAAATATAACAAAATAACACTATATCATAGAGTTATCACACCCCCAAACTTAAGGTTTTGTTAGTCCTCGAGCAAAACATAAACTAAAATGCAATAACATAAATGAAGAAAACAACTTAACTAGAAATAAATTGCACCAACTCAGCAATCATCTTTAATATCCTTATAAGTTAATCCATAATATCAACTCTAAGCAACACATAAATATTATTCAAGTTCATTTACAATTCAAATGTAGGCTCATTGTTAAGTGGATTTCTCAAGGTGTGTGTGTGTGCGCTACCTTTTCACCTAGAACATTATACAATCCAGATAAGTTTAAACAAATGCAAAATTTAAACTAGTATTAAAATTCTATTAGTTTGTTTTTCATCTCTCTCTCTCCACTAATGTAGACTAATACTAAGTTAAGGATCAATAGGACTTTATAGAGCTTATAATCTATGGTTAAGGTCAAGGTAGGATATAGAATAATATGTAGCTTAAATCACCCTAAGCACATAGTGATAACTCTATTATATAGAGTTATTTTGACACATTTTGGGGGCTTAAGTAGTTAGATCTTTGAGATTTTAGGTTCAGATCGTAGCATTTTAGGTATTTTTCTAGTTTAAGTTTAATTACATGTTAAGTAGTTAATTTATGTTATTTTAGTTATATTTTATGTTATTTTATTTTAAATTACTTTAAAATAGCTATTGCTAATTTCTCTTATTGCTTTTGTAGGAAATTTGATGAAAAAGGCTCATTCGATGAAAATCAGAGCAAGTATGGTGATGGCTTTATTTGTATATGTTTTAGTATTTTGACCATATCTCTTTCTACAAAACTCCAAATGAGGTGATTCTTGGACCACTAGAATTATAAGAAGAAGGCTACAACGTTTATGCTTACCAATTTGCCTAGTTCTAATCAAATCATGGTCAAAATACTTGTCTAATTTGAAGCACTGTAGTAGTATGCATGGACTCAACATGATGCGGTGTTTGGAGCATATCTTTCAATCCCGAAGTCCAATTGATGTGATTCTTAATCCATTAGAAAGATAAGAGATAGGTATAAAACTTTTATGTTTACCACTATTCCTAGTTCGAATCATATCAGTGTGAAACTCACATTTGAAATTGATAGACCGCCATAGCACTAGGAGAAGAAGGCTGCAGTGTTGATGAAAGGAAGCACACATACAATTTTCTAGAGAGCTTAGTGCCATAGCATTGGAGAAGTAGTACCGAAGCACTGGTCGATTTTCCAAAAATAAAAAAAGTTGATAGGATTTTAAAAATTAGGTTATTTGGAGCCTATTTAAGGGACCTTTTTCAGAGATTTCAAGGGGAAGGCAACAAAATACTATTATGGAGATTTGGAGCCAAGAACAAAGCAAGAAAATAAGAGAATTGGAGGAAGAATTAAGATCACAAAGCTCCAACTATTAGTTTTCTCTCTTTACTTTTGTGTTTTTCTTATTTTCTTTAACTTGGACTAATGGCTAATTTTCTTTGGATGAAGTTTTTATTAGATATTATGAGCTAAATTTATTTTTTTAGGATTGCAATTGAACTCACATGTAATCTAAACTTTTAATCTCTTTTTTCTTATCTTTAATGGGATTTGAATTGTTTATTCCAATTTGTTCTTAATGCTTTTAATTGCCTGATCACCAATTAAATTGATTTAGGAATCTAAATAAACTTGGGAAAGGGAGTTTAGTGTAGACCAAAATTGTGATAGCATATGATCATATTAATTGATTTGCGTATAGGATAGGGATATACCTATAGGCCTTATGTAGCCTGATTAGAGCCTGAACTTAATGAGTCTGCTTTAATTTCAATTCACATAGGGATATAGTGTTTTGGTTAAAATAGATATTTTTATAAGATGAGTCGGGAGACCTTTATAAATAATTGAGGACTCCAGGCTAGCAATTCAACCCATTGAAATAAGTTAAGGAAGAGATGTAAGATTTAGATGAAGTGTGAGGGATATTGTAATCCTAGCCTTGTTTGATTTGATTTTTACCCAATTATCTTGTTGCTTTGATTTTTCTTTTTAGTTTAAATTTTGGTCAATTATGTTTAGTTAATTAAGTTAGTTATTTGATATTGATTGTTTGGATAAGATTAAATTGTTCTAATTTTAGTACTTAGTACAATTTTAGATCAATTGCTTGAGGGATCGATACTCTGATTGCTTATATATTATTTATTTGATACATATACTTGCGTAGTAGAATTTTAACTAACACATAGTCATTATAGGACTTATAAAGAGTTTTATTTTCCTTCACCAAATACATCCATTTTTCATAAAATTTTTCTTTTGTTCAACACTTCTTTATTTTTCTTTCCTTTTTCTTTTCTTTTTTCTCAATATTACACCCATAAACTTATTTCTTTTATTGGATAGTAAAACGAATACAATCATACTTTTGATCTTTTATCACTTTTCATCTTTACTACCTTTTTTTCACTATCTAGCTCATTACACTTCCTAAATTGACATATGCACTTAGGAATGAGGAATGTAAAAATTGAAAAATTTTTATGTAAAGGTCTAGGTTAGTAATTAAGTGTTTAAACAAAGAAAAGGTTACATTAGGCTTAAAGGGAAATGCTAAGGATAAATATATAGAAAGGTTAACTCGAAAGGTTTAAACGGTCCAAAGATGGCCTAAATCATCTCCTTAACTATCTATAGCCTAGGATTTATCCTCAAGAGAGAATTAAACAAATTCTAGAATTCAAGCCATAATTCAAAATTTTACATTCACTTAAACCTTCTTTAGATATGTACCATGAATCTAAGAAAAAGACATGGTGCTCAAATTGTAGAAATCTCATCTTAACAATGAAGCTTAGCACAAGAATTTACATAATATGCAAACAATATTCACATGTTTCAAAGAATAAAAATAAGAATAGAACTAAATTTTCATGATTGGATAGGTAAATTAAAAGAAATTGGCACAATTAAATCTAGCTCAAGTTCTTAAAGCATGCAATAAATTAAATGATAAATAAGTTAACTAACTTAAGAACTAAAACCATAAAGAAAACAAATCTTAAAAACTAAAAATCCCCCCCCTCAAGTTGAAAATAATATTGTCCGTAATGTTACTAAAAGAAAGGAAAAGGAATACTCCCTTGACTTGCTATCAATCTCTACTGATTATCCTCCTTGTTATCTTTATTCTGATATTCCACTGTGAGATCATCTGGCAAAGTGAGAAAACTGGCCATGTCCATGCCAACATGCTCAACATAAGCTCGCATTATTTGCTCAATTGGCTACATACATGCTGCATTAATCCATTTGAAGTTCAAGCTTTTCCATCCTCTGAGACATGAAAAAATGCTGAGGTTGCTGCTGCGGTGGTGGATGGCATGGAGCTAATGAAGAATGTCCTCTAGCAGCCGAATACTCCCGAGCATAAAACCTGTGCATAATGCCTGCATCCAAAGGAACTTTAGGATGCAAAATTTCTTCACTTTTGTCCTAACTCACTCCCACTTTCTTGCATAAGGCTATGATCAAGGATGGATGCCAAAGTCCATCACGTGGCGAGCGAGTAGCTTGAACAATGCTCATCACTTTCAATGTCTGGTGAGTTGTAGAATTGGTTGATACTCTGACTGTCAAAGCGTACCAGACATCCTTGAACAAAAAGTTGCCCATTCTCATGTTCGACGACGTTGGCATAATATTCTCAAACAATAAGTAATACAGCTGCGTCAGGTTGCTCATAAAATTTCTCCCACTACCGCTCAGTGATAAGCCTATGAATAGAACCATAATGGGCGAGATGAAGATCAATGGCTCGCTCTGGAATAGGGACTTTTTGCACAAGGGATTATGTGTGCCTTGTAGTCGTTTTATCATAAACAAATTTACTTTGATCAAATTAGGTCGAACTACTAGTACCTTTAAATGTCTTCTTGGGTGCCATCAAGCATTCAACAAATATGCAGCAATTTATACTCAAGTGTTAACAAAATATGCAACAATTTTCTCAAATTAATCACTATTGCATCAATATTCCCACTCCCACATGAACTATTCAAGTGTAGAATTTTCACACTATTCATAACTTTCTAGCAACCAACCTTTTAAATACATAATGTAAAAGAATTAATAAGAAAGCAGACATACTACAATCTCAAATTAATCACAAACCCATTAACCAACCACCATAAGCTTTTCTACATTATCAAATCTACTAAAGAATAAAAAAAATCATCAAAGAACAACCACCTAAATAAACTTAGAGTAGAAAAATCAATTGTTGGAATAGTAGTTAGTGGCTCCAAAGCTTGGATTTAGTGCAAAAGATTGAGAATGAAGGCATGTTTTTGAATGGGTAAGTAGTGGAGTGAGAAAGTCTGGAGGTAGAAAGAGAAGGGAAACCTAGAAAAAGAAAAAAAAGGAAAAATGAAAAAGGGATGGGCGGGTTTAAAAGTGGCAGCCCAAATGGGTGTCATAACGCTCTAGCCTTGAGTCTTATTATTGGGTAGGGCATCATATGGTGCCGCGATGCTAACCTCTTCGATGCCACAACGATGTTTCAATTGTTTTTTTTTGTTTAAGAAAAATAAGCCTTGCACAAAAAAAAAAGAAAAATAAAACTAAACTCATGAAATTAAACATAAAATGTAAAAGACAACTACAAGTAAAAATAAAAATCAAAATACTTTAAATAAAATAAAAAAATAAACTAAGTTTAGAAACTTGGGTTGCCTCCCAAGTAATGCTCTTTTTATAGTCGTTAGCTAGACTTTCTTTGCAACTCATTTGGGATCAGAAAGATGGATAGAGAATTGTTGACAATCAATGTCACCTCCCCACTAATGCTTTAACCGTTTCCCATTCATCTTGAATGTTTCATTTGTTAACCCATTTATTATTTCCACAACTCCATGTGGAAACACCTTTGATACAATAAAGGGTCCTGACCATCTTGATTTCAACTTGTCTGAAAATAGCTTTAAGTAAACAATAATACATGCTAGCCTAGCTCAGAATGATGCTCAACAATCTTTTGATCTTGCCATCTTTTTGTCTTTTCTTTGTAAATCTAGGCATTTTCGTAAGCTCCAAGCAAAGTTCATCCATCTCATTTAATTGAAGTAAATGCTTCTCGCTAGTTATTTCTAAGTCAAAGTTTAACTTAGGATGGCCAAAAAGGCACTGTGTTCTAACTCAACTGAAAGGTGACACGCTTTTCCAAAAATACCAATCGATATAGGCACATAGCTATTGGAGTTTTATAAGCAATTTTATATGCCCACAATGCATCATCGAGTCTACTAGCCCAATATTTCCTTGATGGAGATACTACTTTTTCTAATATTCTTTTAATTTTTCGGTTTGACACTTTGACTTGGCCATTTGTCTAGGGGTGAAAAACTGTGGCCACCTTTTGTGTTACTGCATACTTTGAAAAATAAAGCTGTAAAATATTTATTACAAAAGTGGCTACCTTCATCACTCACTATAGCCCTTGGTGTTTTGAATCTAGTGAAAATGTTCTTCTTCAGAAATTTTAACATAGCTTTAGCATCATTTGTAGGCAAAGTTGAGGCTTTCACTCACTTCGACACATAATCAACGACCACCAAGATGTAGTGATTGTTGAAAGAAGAAATGAATGGCCTTATGAAATTAATTCCCCATATATCAAAAATCTCCATTTCAAGGATGCTATTGAGCGACATCTCATGTCTTCTTGAAATGTTCCTTACTCTTTGACACCTATGATAATGCAAAACAAAATTATGCGCATCCTTAAAAAGTGTTGGCCAATACAAACCTAACTGAAGAACTTTGGTTGTTATTCTATCTCCTCTAAAGTGGCCCCTATACTCCGGAAAATGACAATGCCTTGATACGTTTTCAACTTTCTCGTTCGGACTGCACCTTTTTAACATTCTATCAGCGAATTGCTTTAACAAAAGTGGTTCATCCCACATATTAAATCTAACATCATGAAGAAATTTCTTCCTTTGATGATAATTTAAATTTAGAGGAAGAAGCTTACTTATAATATAATTGACATTGTCAGGATACCATGGTAAATTTTATTGACTAGCATAGAGTAATTCTTCATCACAAAAGGTTTCGTTGATCAAAATTATGTCCTCATCTTGGTTGTCATTCTCTAACCTCGATAAATGGTATGCTACTTGATTCTTTAAACCTTTTTCGTCTTTGATTTCCAAATCAAATTCTTGTAGCAACAAAATCCACCTTACCAATTTTGGCTTGGCATCTTTCTTAGTAATCAAATATTTAATTGTAGAGTGGTCAGTATAAACAATAACTTTTGTGCCAACCAAGTATGAACCAAACTTGTCAAATCCGTACACAACAGCTAATAATTCTTTTTCAATTATAATGTAATGCATCTGAGTTTTAGTTAAGGTTTTGCCAACATAATATATAGAATGAAAAACTTTATCTTTTCTCTGTGTTAATACTGCACCTACAACATAGTCACTAACATCACACATAATCTCAAATGGGAGTGACCAATTAGGAACTACAATAATGGGTGTAGATGTTAATTTTTTCTTCAATTCTCTAAATGCAGCATGACATACATCATTAAATTTAAATGGGTCATCTTTTTCTAAGAGATTACACAAAGGTTTAGCAATTTTACAGAAATCTTTAATGAATTGCTAACAAAAACCAACATGTCCAAGGAAACTTTTAATACCTTTTATCGAGGTTAGTGGTAAAAGCTTCTTAATTGTTTCTATCTTTGCTTTGTCCACCTCCAATCCTTTGCTTGAAACCTTGTGACCAAAAATGATGCCTTCTTATACCATAAAATGGCACTTATCCCAATTTAACTCCAAGTTTGTCTCTTCACATCTTTTCAAAACCCTATCAAGATTCAACAAACATTTATCAAAATTACTTCCAAAAGTAGAAAAGTCATTTATAAAAACCTTTAGTGTTTTCTCCACCATATTTGAAAAAATAGCCATCATGCATCGTTGAAATGTGGTTGGAGCATTGCAAAGTCCAATGGCATCGTCCTAAAGGAGAAAATGCCATAGGGACAAGTAAAAGTTATCTTCTCCAAATCTTCTAGAGCTATTGCAATCTAATTATATCTTGAATACCAATTCAAGAAAGAATAGTATTCCTTTCCAACTAGCCTATCCAAAATCTGATCAATAAATAGTAAAGGAAAATGATCTTTCCTTGTGGCTTTGTTGAGCTTTCGGTAGCCCATGCAAACTCTCCACCCAGTTACTGTCCTTGTGGGAATGAGCTCATTGTTTTCATTTGCAACTATAGTCATTCCACATTTTTTTGGTGTGCATTACACCGAACTTATTCACACGTTATTTGAAATAGGATAAATGAAGCTAGCATCGAGCCACTTGATGATCTCCTTCTTCACCACTTTGTTCATGATTGGATTCAATCTTCTCTAATGCTCGATAGTGGCTTTGTGATCATCTTCTAACAAAATTTTGTGTATGCATATTGAATGACTTATCCTTTTTATGTCTACAATTGTCCACCCCAATGCCTTCTTGTGCTCTCTCAGAACACTTAACAACTTATCTTCCTATTTATTAGTAAAACCAGATGAAATAATAATAGGAAGAGTAGACGAGTCACCAAGATATGCATACTTCAGATGATTTAGCAATTATTTGAGTTCCAACTTAGGAAGTTCTTTAATACTTCACTAGTAAGGATGAAAAGGAAGACAAATCCAAATTGTGTTCTCAAGACACGGGATGGAGCTTTCAACACATTCACACATTCTATGACAGCCTCATTACTTGTCTCAGACTCAATAATAAATGACACCTTAAATGGGTCAGTAGGATGGATTTCCTTTAAAACTTCACTTGTGACCCTATCCACCACACTAACTGCAAAACACTCATCATGATAGTTAGTAAACTTTAAAGCTCTAAAAATGTTAAAATGTTACCTCTTGATCTTGCACTCACAAGGTAAGTTCTCCTTTCTCCATATCGATAACTGCTCTAGCAATGCGTAAAAAAGGTCTCCTAAGGATAATAAGAACCTTTTTGTCTTCCTCCATATCTAGTACTATGAAATCTACCAGGAAGATGAATTTATCCACATTTACAATGACATCTTCCACTATACCTCTTGAGTATGTGAGGATTCTATATGCCAATTGTAGAGTGACGATAGTGGGCTTAATCTCCCCTAAACCCAACTTGTTGTAGATAGACAAAGGTATCAAATTAATAATTGCCCTCAAATCACTCAAAGCCTTGGCAAAAAATAATGCATCAATTATGCAAGGAATAGTAAAGCTGTCAAGGTTCTTAAGCTTTGGAGGAAGCTTGTTCTATATGATTACACTACATTCCTCATGAGTGCCACTATCTCAAATTCACCCAATCGCCTCTTCGTGGACAAGATATCCTTAGGAAATTTCACAGATGAAGGCATTTACTCTAAAGCCTCAACAAAAGGAATGTTGATGTGAAGATTTTTAAACAGGTCCATAAATTTATGAAACTAGCTCTTTTTTTGTTGCTTTTTGAGGTGTTGAGGAAAAGGTGGTGGTGGTGGGAGAGTTTCCTCAGTCTCTTTTTCTTGACATTGCTTGCTAGAATTTACAGTATGTTCTCACTCTCAACTATCTTACCTTTCTATTCAGTTTGCTTTGGGCTATTTTCAACTTCCTTACCACTGCTCAAGGTAATGGCATACATTTTCCTTACCTTCCCTCTTTAGATTTGCCTCTATATCACTAGTAAGGTCTTTAGAGCTCTATTGTTTAATGAGTTGGCTAGTTGACCAACTTGGGTCCTAAGGTTCTTTATTGAAGCCGCCTAACTATGTATAAAGGAATCGGTATTGGCCATGTACTACATTAACAATTCTCCATAGATGGTTTCTTTTCTAGAATAGAAGCTCTTGTCTATTGTTGGAATCTAGGAGGCATGTTCGGCCTTGAAGCTAAAGATGATCCCTGATTGTTACCCTAAAAGAAGGTTGGATGGTTCTTCCACCATAGGTTATAAGTATTGGAGTAAGGGTTGTTTTGTTGTCTATTCCCCACAAATTGAACTGTCTTGGTACTACTTGGACATTAATTACTAGTATGCCCATCACCACAATACTCACAAATTACAAAAAGACTTTGAATTGAGTTAACACCAAAAAAATAAAGTTTCTTAGTTAGAACTACTACTTGTGCTGACAATGTCATAATGGCATCCATGTCATGAACTCCAGCTACTCTTTTATGCATTGATTACTCTATTGGACACTGGTATTTGTTTGATGCCATCTCTTCCAATGGGCCGTATACCTCATCAATTAACTTTGCCATTAGAGCTCCTATCGCAACAACATCAGTGGTGGTTTGAACATGACCACTCAATCCATTGTAAAATGTTTGTACTTGAAGCCATTTTGGAAGACCATGATGAGGGCAACACCTAAGTAGATCCTTCTATCTTTCCTAAGCCTCGTACAACAATTTAAAATCTAGTTGTATGAATGATGTGATATCATTCCTCATTTTTACTATCTTAGTTGGAGGAATGAACTTAGCAAAAATATTCTGAGCAAGGTCATCCCATGTTGTGATGGATTTAGTAGGGAGCGCATTCAGTCACATTTTAGCTTTGTCCCTCAATGAAAAAGGGAAAAGTCTCAAATAGATTGCATCATCTATGATGCCAATGTGTTTAAAGGTGTCTCATATATCTAAGAAGTTCGAAATGTGGGCATTGAGATCATCATTTGAAAAACCCCCAAACTCGACTGAAGTTTAGATCATGGTGATGATGGTTGGCTTAATTTCAAAATTGTTAGCTTGAATAGCTGGCTTTTTAATGCTTAGTGGAATCTCTTCTACTAAAGGAACGACATAATCTCTTAAGCAATGATTCTTTTCCACTACTTGCTCTTGGATTTGTTGCTCACCTTGTTGATCAGCCGTTGTATCAATTTGAGCATAAACTTGCTAAATTTCTTGTCGAAATCTTAAAAATGTTCTATCTATATTTGGATCACAAGATACAATCTCCAAGCTTTTTGCTTTTCTCATACAATGACAGATTAAACCTAAAAAACAAAGGAAAACTCAAATTAAGACTAATGTATTAAATTTTAACGTTAGCAAAATAAATAGGAAAACAAATCCTCGAAATGGTGCCAAAATTTTTTTGTTGATTTAGTATATGCAAGTATACGTATCAAACAAGTAACATATGCAGTAAGTCTAGAATCATATCCCACAAGGATTTGCTCCTAATTGTTCACTAAGTACTAAAATTATGATAAATAAATCTTATTCAAGTAACTCGATTTTGTAGGTAATTAAATTAAACTAAATTTTGTGAGAAAACTAAACTAATTGACAAAAACTAAAAATCTACTAGAGAAAAGCAATAGATTAAAACCTATGATTATGGGTTCATTCAACACTTCATCTAACATCTGTTTCTCTCAATATTTACATTCATGGGTAGTTTTGCTAGCCTAGAATCCAAACCTAAACACAAGTCTCCGTCAAGATGCTTGCATAAATACCTAACTTAATTGGGGCATTATATGTCTTTAGTAATCAATTAAATAAGGTTCATTACGCTAATGTTCTAACTATGTATCTTATTTAGGCGTATATCTACCCTAATTGTGAATGAGATCACCTGAGTGACGTGAACATATACTTTTCAAACCTTAGTTTAATCTAAAATTACTCTGTTGAGTTTCATTCAGATTAACAAATCATTCAATTATTGGCCAGACAATTAAAAGCATTATGAACAAATTTGAATAAACAAAACCATATCAATTCATAGCAAATAAAAGAGAAACAAATATTCAAACTGCATGTTACAATCCACCACAATCCTAGAAAAATAGTTTAGCTCGTAATATCTAATAAAAACATTGCCCAGTGAAAATTAGCCATTAATCCAAGTTAAAGAAATTAAGAGAAACACAAAAGTAGAGAGAGAAAACTAGTAGTTTAAGCTTTTTTATCTCAATTCTCTCTCAAATTTTTTTACTTTCTTGCTTTGTTTTTGGCTTTTTTTCTCTAGAATAATTTCTTGTTGTCTTCCTCTAAAAACCTTTAGAAAAGGTCCTTTAAATAAGCTCTAAAATCCTTAATCTCCAAATTCCCACTAAAATTTTATTTTTGGAATCTCATCTGGCCTTACGGCACTGTGCTCGCAGGTTTTACTATGGTGCACATTAGCTTTATGGCGTCGTGGCGCTACTCTCCTCAGTGCCCTGACCTTCCACTTTAGGGTCTAAGTATAGGCTATTTCCCATCCATCAGCACCGTGACCACATTCTTCTATCACCACAATGCTCTATTCTCTGGAGTTTGTATGATGCACTAGTGCATCATGGTGCTGTAGCCTTGAGCAACTCAAGGCCATGACCTTTATTCCCTTATGCTACCTTGCATAAAATTACAACAGTCTAGCCTCTTCCAATGTAATTTTCCCTCAGTTTGTTCAAAACTAGGTGCAGTGGTAAATATGAAAGTTGTAGCCTTATCTTTCAACTTTCCAATAGTTCAAGAATCAAGTAAATTGGACTTCTTTAACTCAAGTTATTTTCAAAATACTACAGCATGTATGAATGAAGCCATCACCATACTTGCACTGATTTTCAACAACTAAGGTCTTTTCATCGAATATCCTACACAAGCAATAACATAAATCAACAATAACTAAACTTAAAATAGTTTAAAGCAAAATAACATAAAACTAAACTAAAATACTTTAAACTAACTAATCAACATGTATTAAACTAAATTAAGCAAAATGAGTAAAATACTTTAAATTTTGAAAATAAAATCTCTAGACATAGTTACTTAAGCCCCCAAAATGTGATAAAATAACTCTATATCATAGAGTTATCAACAACATAGCCACATAATGGAAAACAACTAAAAGGTTTCCAATGTCAATCAAGGCTAGTTTGACGAAAAATGATTACAAGGTTTGATATCACTTCATTATAGCCAAAATGCTTCCGGTTAAGCATGTTAGTGGCATCACTAAGGATAGAGCAATGTTGCTCTATGCCATCATTTCAGATAAGTCCATTAACATTGGTCTATTTATTTTCGATAATATTGCTTTTTCTACTCGTTCAATTAGAGATGGACTTTAGTACCCATCGCCCATCATTGCATTATGCAAGCCAGTCGAAGTTCAATGGATTGGAAATGAAAAACTTTTGCATCCAAGAGCTCTCTTAGATGCTAGCATCATTCACTAGTTTTGCGCTTATGAGCAATCTATAGCTGGTGTGAGTTCATCTTCCGCACCACGACCTCTACCACGCCCTACGAACCTCACCATACCATAAAGATTGAGTGTCTTCAATGCTGAGTAGCGCACCAGGGAGAGTGTGCGAAGGTGATGGAGCAGATGTTGCGGGCTTGTGCACTACATATGGGGATGGACATGGCCACTTTTCCATCTTTCCCAGAGGATTTCATAAGTGATGATAATAATGAGGAGGAGGGGGAGGAAAAGGAAGACTAGATTAGAAGAGTATTCTTTTCCTTACTTTTAGTAACATTGGGGACAATGTTAGCTTTAAGTTTTGGGGGGGGGGGGAGTTTATGTTTAAACTTTTCTTTTTATTTCTTGAATTTTAATGTCTTTTTTAATGTTGATGTTTAGTTTTATTGTTAGTTTTCATGTTGTTGCATGTTTTTGTGAAAAAAAAAATTAGCTACAATTAGTTGCACCATATTCTTTGTTCACTTATCCAATGAAGAAAAATAGTTATCTTGTTATCTTGTGCTCTTAGTGAAGGTAAATATTGTCTGAGTATTATGTTGAATTCATTTGCTAAGCATTATTGTAAAATGTGATTTTCCCACAATTTGAGCATATTTCCTGCTTTGAATGGTTGAGTACATTTATAGTAAGTTTATGTGAGTGTAATTTTTGAATAAAGTCTTGAGTTCTAGAATTTGTTTGAGTTTCTCTCGAGGTGAAATCCTAGGCTACACTTAGTGAGGGAAATAACTTAGGCTATCTTTGGATCATTTGAGCTTTTTGAGCCCACCTTGCTATGCTATGATCCTTAGTCACCCCTTTTTGAGCTTAAATTTTTCCATTTCTTTGTTAAACATATAGCTAATTAACCTTTGCTTTTAAATAACTTCCACTTTAACACCCATCACTTTTATGTACATAGATCATTTTAAGGAGTGTAATTGAGCTAAGCAATAAAGAAAAAGGTAGAAAAGGTGGAGTTGTTGAGAAAAATGCCCAAAATTTGTGTTCACCTCACTACCTAACGTAAAAAGAAATAAGTTTAGGCGTGTTAAATTGTGAATGAAAAAGAAACGAAAAAAAGAAGAAAAAAATGAAAAAAATAGAATAAAGTGTTTAATGAAGGAAAAAAGGTGAAGAAAAGAGAAAAAAAGTGATTAGGAGAAATGAAAAATAAAGCTCACTATAGGTCCTAGAATGATTATGTGTGTCACGACCCGGAACCTCCCTCGGACCCATGACAATCGCTGCGACGTCCCGATTGACACTCATTGCCCGGAATGCCAATCGGAACCCCGTAAGGCTTACATATCAATTTCTTGCCTTTTCTGTGAGCAATCGTTTTTAAACATTTCGTTTTAAACAATTACTAGTCGTTTTTGGCTCAAGTAAATCAAAAGACAAAAATATAGCATTTTTATATAAAACAACATTTATAGAAACACGTGTAAGTAAAATAAATTCATACATACAAAAATTTACAAAGTTATAATGTACAATAATAATTACAATGACAAGTGGCCCCTAAGTACACCAAGTATTAGTGATAGTAACCTACTGTTTGTCAAATAGAGGGGTCAATTGGAATCCTCGACAAAATCAGTATCTACAAGCTACCACAGGCCTGAAATATTTGGAAAGGAAGTGGGTGAGATTTTGCAATCCCAATGAGTAAACAGATATTATCATAAATATCTAAAGGCGAGTAACATGGAGGCAAGTTTAAACAACAAATTACAAACCGTTTCATAAGGTTTTCAATTTATTTCTTAAACCGTAAAATATTTGTAATTTACCAAAACAGTTGTTAAGGCTTCTGACTTTTATTAAAAACAAGGTTCAAGCCAAAACTAATCCTCGAGGATACCTTGGCCGAGGCATCTAACCGAGTCCGTGAAGGTTGTTAAGATATTTACATGGGAAACACATTTTTATTTTTAAAACAAGCCGTTCCTTGGCGTTGGTTGAGTTACACATTCATGTTGGGGTTCGACGTGAAGTGAACTCTAACACTACCCCGGGATTTACCCTCATCGCCTCTACTACCGAAGTAACTATATAACCAGGTTTACCGTGCCCCTCTAATAGGCAGTCCACGAAAACCCACCACTGCAGTGACTAAACCCACCAATTTTAATAAAATTTTGACAGTATAACATGGCTTTTAATTATTTACCCAGCCTGCATAGTGAAAGACAACTTACATAAATTCCCAATGCAATTATAACATATAGCCACATATACTCATATATCATAAGCCATTCATAGGAAAATATATATTTCAAAATAATTGGCAGCCTCCAATTACTCAATTTCATAATCAATACAATATATTTTTATTTGTCACATTTATTTCTAAAACATCAAAAATCCCATTTTAATCTCATTTTCGTTTCATAAAATACATAAAGATCATTTAAAAATAAACTCTAGATAATTTATAATAATAATAGGTTTAGTCACCATTTGTACAAACTAATTGCTTTTTAGGTGCCCCGATCACTGTTCGTCGGGTACGACTTCTTGCCTTTACAAGAAGGCTCTCCTCCTAAACACATTGCAAAATTTACCCAATTCACCGCATTGATGCTAAATCACTATATAATTGACTTAAATCCTATACTAATGCATGGTATGAAATGCAATAGCCTAAAACAGCTTAAACGCGGTATTAACCTATTTTTGACACTTTACCCGATAAATTGCTAACGTGCTCTATTTTAGCTTTAAATTGTCCCATTTTCTCTCCAACATTTCTAACCATTAAATATCAGCCAATAACGTTCTAAAATCACCAAAATCAGCTCACTTTCCTCCTTGAAACATTTGGCCAAAAATGGGACATTAATTCGGTAAATCTTCCACTTTGTTTTTCTATCACATTTAACCATTTTTCATCATTTTCTCTTCATTTCTCTTAGAATAATAATCAGTTCATCATCATTGTACATCATTGAACATTCAGTCAAGGGTGGGTATTGTGAAAATTTCATGCTTTCTTGCCCAATTTGATTTTTATACACATTTAACTAACTAAAACTATCAATTTAACTAAAAATCAAAACATAAAAATTTCAAATTCCTCACCCTTGAATTTCATCATGCCCTTGATATCACTTTTTGATCTCTCTCCTCAAGCATGCTAAATGGAAACAAAGGCATAAGAAAGGTAGAAATCAAGCTAAAGTCGAAAAATCTTACCGTTAGACCCGAAAACGGTCGAAAAACGCGATTTCCCTTTTGAATTTTCTAGTTTTCCTTTGGTTTTTCTCTTTTCTTCCTTTCCTCTCTATTTTCTCTCTTGTTCTCTCCTTATGGTTGGCCATCACTTAATATGGGGTTTAAATGGGCTGACTTTTCATTAAAATAATATTAAATCATTAAAAAGTGCCATGTGTCACTTTCCCATTGGCCAGTTTTTAAAATTTCATCTATTAGACTTTTATTTTTCACCACTTGAAATACCATAGTTATTCATACCAAAAATAAAGAAATCCTATAATTTTGACAAGTTTTGGGTGGTGAAAATTACGATTTTTACCCTCGGATGATAAAATTACCGTTTTGCCCCTATGTTCTGAAAATTACCGGAATTAAAATTTTTCACTTCCTATCTTTAAATTATACTCCAAATAGTTAATATTGGTCAAAAATTTCACTCCATGATCAAATTATTATCTTAGGTGGCAAAATGACGATTTTTCCCCTAAACATCAAAATTTTCAATTTTTTCCCAAATGAACCCTCGAACTCCGAACAACCATTTTTAGTCATTCCTGGACTATAAAATATTAAATTTCATCATTCGATTCCTATTTGAGCTAATTCGAGGTTAAATAAACTCAAGTGTACCGTTAGGTACAATATCAGGTTTCGTCTATTCTTAAGACTTTCCTAGCATAATAACATGCTACTCAGTGCATGTATGTCATGACATGTGTTTATAGGGTCGGGTTTTACAATTCTACCCCCCTTAAAATAAAATTTTGACCTCAAAATTTCACTTACTAAATTCAACAAATAGATGCGGGTATTGGTTCCTCATCTGATGCGCTACTTCCCATGTCATTTCCTCAATTCGAGCACTTGTCCACAACACTTTGACCATTGAAATACTCTTGTTCCTCAATACTCGATCCTTTTGATCCAAGATACTCACAGGTTGCACCTCGAACTTCAAATCGTCATGCAACTCGATCGGAGGTGCTTCGAGGATGTGAGAGGGATTTGGTACATATTTCTTAAGCATGGAGACATGGAAAACGTTGTGGATCTGATCTAACTCTTGAGGTAATTCTAACCGATAAGCCACTGGTACAATTCTCTCAATGATTCGGAATGGTCCAATATATCTCGGGTTAAGTTTTCCCCGCTTCGCAAATCGAATCACACCTTTCCACGGAGAAACCTTAAGAAAAACTCTATCATCGATCTTAAACTCCAAGTCTTTTCTCCATTTATCTGCATAGCTCTTCTGCCTATCCTAGGCTACCTTTAGCCTCCTCGTATAACCTTGATCTTGTCATTAGTTAGATCGATCAATTCCACACTAACTAACTTTCTTTCACCCACTTCATCCTAACAAAGTGGAGTACGACATTTCCTTCGATATAAAGCTTCGTACGGTGCCATACCGATACTAGATTAGAAGCTGTTGTTGTAAGCAAATTCCACTAACGGCAAGTGTCTATCCCAACTCCCAAGAAAATCCATGACATAAGCCTTCAACATATTCTCCATAGTCTGGATAGTCCTCTGTGATTGACCATCCGTCTGTGGGTGAAAAGCAGTGCTAAATTTCAATTTGGTTCCAATAGCTTCTTGAAATTTTGACCAAAATCGAGAAGTGAATCGAGGATCTCGGTCTGACACTATAGAAACGGGAACTCCATGTAGCCTCACAATCTCATCTATATAAAGCTGAGCCAGCTTCTCAATAGAATATGTACTATGGACAGCTACAAAGTGAGCGAACTTAGTCAACCGATCTACGATCACCCAGATCGCATCCTTTCCCCTCTGTGTCTGCGACAGTCCCAAAACAAAATCCATAGTTACATGCTCCCATTTCCACTCGGAAACAAGTAAAGACTGAAGTGTACCTATTGGCCTTTGATGCTCCACCTTAACTTGTTGACATACGATACACTTTGCTATGAATTCTGCTACGTCTCGCTTTATACCCAGCCACCAATAATTCTCCCTGATAGTCCTATACATCTTGGTGCTTCCAAGATGTAATGCAAAGGCAGATGAATGGGCTTCTTCCAAATCGCCTATCTCAGCTGGTTTCCCTTAGGAACACAAACTCGATCCCTAAACACCAAGACGTTATCTTCTCTGAATCTGAACTCACTGACTCTCCTATCGATCAATTTTTGAATTTCTTTTCTTAACTCTTCATCAGACCTCTGAATGTCCTTGATCTGATTAAGTAACGAAGGTTGCACAATGAAACTTGCCAATAAGGATCCATTCTCACCATTTCTCAACTAGACCCCAAGAGAATTCATCTCTAGTAAGGCTGCCAAATAACAACTCTGAAGTGTGGCTAAAGACGATGAAGACTTACGACTTAAGGCATCAGCTACAACGTTCGCCTTTCCCGAATGATAGTCTATCACCAAGTCATAATCTTTTATCAACTCCAACCATCGTTTTTGCCTCAAATTAAGCTTCTTCTGAGTGAGCAAATATTTTAAACTCTTGTGATCCGTAAATACTCGACAATGCTCACCATACAAGTAATGCCTCCAAAATTTTAAAGCAAACACCACTGCTGCTAACTCTAAATCGTGGGTAGGGTAATTTGCTTCATGCTTCTTTAGTTGTCTAAAAGCATAAGTCACAACTTTTTCATTCTGCATCAGTATGCACCCCAACCCCAACTTTGAGGCATCACTATAAACTACAAATCCCTTACCACTCACAAGAAGTGTTAAAATGGGAGCGGAAGTTAACCGGTTCTTTAGCTCCTGAAATCGATTCTCACAAACATCATCCCACTCAAACTTAACTCCCTTACGAGTTAGACGGGTCAAAAGAGCTGTTATTAAGGAAAACCCTTGAACAAACCTCCGATAATAACCGGCTAATTCGAGGAAACTACGAATCTTCGTCACTGTCTTAGATTGCTCCCATTGTAAAATTGCCTCTATCTTCTTGGGATCAACATATATTCCAGCTCCCGATACTACGTTTCCCAAAAATACCACTTCCTATAAGCAAAAATCACACTTCGAAAACTTTGCATACAATTGTCTTTCCCGCAAAGTTTGTAATACTATACGCAAGTGGGTAGCGTGCTTATCATTATCTCTTGAGTAAACCAGGATATCATCAATGAACACAATAAGAAACTTGTCCAAGTAAGGGTGGAACACCCTGTTCATGAGATCCATAAAAGCTGCCGGTGTGTTAGTTAACCTGAAAGGCATGACCAAGAACTCATAATGACCGTACCGAGTCTTGAATGCTGTCTTGGGTACATCCTATTCTTTAATCCTCAACTGATGATACCCAGACCTCATATCAACCTTAGAAAACACTGTAGCTCCCTGTAATTGATCGAAAAGATCATCAATCCTTGGTAACGGATATTTGTTCTTAATGGTCATTCTGTTAAGCTGTCGGTAATTGATACATAACCGAAGTGTACCGTCTTTCTTTTTCACAAATAAAACTGGTGCTCCCCACGGAGATATATTAGGGCGTATAAAACACTTGTCCACTAACTCTTGCAATTGTACTTTCAACTCCTTTAACTCTGTCGGAGCCATTCTATATGGAGGAATAGAGATAGGGGTAGTACCCGGAAGTAAGTCAATGGTGAATTCTAACTCACGATCGGGAGGAAGTCTCGGTAATTCATTAGGGAACTCACTTACTACAAGGACATTCTCTAACTTAAGTTCCTCCCTCGATATATCAATCACATGAGCCAAGTATGTCGGATATCCCTTTGGCACCAATTTTAAAGCTTTGAGGGCCGAGATTACACAAAATGGTAATACTCGACGCTTCCCCGTAAATATAACTTCTACTCCCTCTAAACTTTGGAGAATCATTTCTTTCTTAAAAAAATCCACCTTTACTCGATGAGTGGACAACCAATCCATACCCAAGATCAAATCAAAGTCTCGAATCTCCAAAGGAATTAAATCACCCATAAATTATTCTTCCCCAACTTTAATACCACAGTCTCTATAATACGTATTTCTTACTAACCGCTCACCTAGAGGAGTATGCACTACAATCCCTTCCTCTAATGGTGACAAGTTCTTATCTAAGAATGATGCAAATGATATGCTCACGTATGATCTATCAGAGCCTGAATCTATCAAAACATGTGCATCTTTATCAAACACAATCATAGTACCTGTCACTGTGCTAGGTCGAACTCGGGCTGCATCCTCTGTCACTGTAAAAACCTTGGTCAAAATCTGGGGCTATGGTTTGGAAGATGGCTGCTCTAGGGTATTACTCCCCATGCCTGACCGTATCACTAGGCCCTGTCCGGACTGTGATCCTGAAATGTCTCTCCGCGGTATACTAAGACGAGTTGGAGGAGTAGAAGTAGTTACTATACCCTGTCTTAACTAAGGACAATCTCTCTGGATATGCCCTTGTTGGCCGCATTTAAAACATCTTACAAATTTTCTACATGACCCAACATGAAATCCTCCGCAATTACCGCATCTGTCCAATCCTCCTGAAGTCCCCCTCTGATTACTCATCACTGGCAGATCAAATCTAGAAGATCTTGGCTGTGACTGCTGAGATGGAGGTCTAGTGGATGCCACAGACGCTGAGGTAGTACTTCCTGCAGCAAATGCCGAATCTCTGCCTCTCTTTGAAGACTGACCCGGGAACTTAGGCAGATTCTTTCTCTTTGCGAACTCAGCTCGGATTCATCTATTCTCAGTGGCGAGCTTCTCAGCCCGAAAGGCCATCTGCACAACTTCCTTATATGACTCCTTGCTAGTCACTATCATACCCTAACGTATCTCATTACGGAGTCCTTCCTCAAAGTAGTTTACCTGGTCTTGCTCCAATCTCACCAACTCAGGTACATAAAGCATCAGCTCATTAAAACGAGTTTCATACTCCTCAATGGTCAGGTTCCCTTGTTTCAAGCTCAGAAATTCTCTCTTTTTCTCTTTCTGATGGAAATAATTGTAATACTGACCATCGAACTCTCGGAGGAAATCCGTCCAAGTCAGTGGTATAAGAGAGCGAGACTTTACTGAAGTCCACCAGGTATGGGCTCTCTTCTCAAATAACCGTGTAGCCACCTTCAATTTCATATCATCATCTAATCCCATATCTGCCAGTGTCTCCGATACCTGAATAATTCAATCCCTAGCTGTGGTCGCATCCAACTCACCAATAAACGAGATGCAACCTAACTGTCTAGCTTCCTTCAATTTCTTAGAAATGGAGACGTTCAGTGTCTGGGGTGGAATAGGAGGTGGTGGTACTAGGGCTGTTTCAGGGGAAACAGCGGGTGGAACTAGACTAGCTTGAGCTTGGCCTGTAAGAGTAGCGAGAAAAGTCGCTAATGCTTGAATTGCCTCAGGTGACATGGCAGGTACGCCAGGAGTAGCAACAGGTGGTGGAGGAGGTATAAAAATGTCAGTAGACTCAGCAGTAGGAACTGCTCTAAAAGAAGATGCAGCCGACTCTTCTTCTATGGAATCCAACAGACTCTGTCTGGGGTGACCTCTTCCTCTACCGATAGATCTAGTGATAGGTGGTAGCTCACGTTGAGGAGGCATAATGATCTACAAGAAAAACGGAATTGGTTTAGACAACTTAAGACTCTATATGCAACTACATACAACTAACTAATCTTAACTGGGCCACATTAACATTGTAAATTATTTTTAAATAACTTTAAATCTACGAACTTTAAAAATCAAAAACTTCTTTCAAAACCATAAGCTTTTAAATTGAAAGCTTTGATACCAATTAAATTGTCACGACCTAGAACCTCCCTCGGGCCCATGATAATCGCCGCAATGTCCCGATTGACACTCATTGCCCGGAATGCCAATCGAAACCCCGCAAGGCTTACATATCAGTTTCTTGCCTTTTTTGTGAGCAATCGTTTTAAACATTCCGTTTTAAACAATTACCAGTCATTTTCGGCTCAAGTAAATTAAAAGACAAAAATATAGCATTTTTACATAAAACAACATTTATAGAAACACGTGTAAGTAAAACAAATTCATACATACAAAAATTTACAAAGTTATAATGTACAATAATGATTACAATGACAAGTGGCCCCTAAGTACACCAAGTATTGGTGATAGTAACCTACTGTCTGTGAGATAGAGGGGTCAACTGGAATCCTCGACAAAATCGGTATCTACAAGCTACCACAGGCCTGAAATATTTGGAAAGGAGGTGGGTGAGATTTTGCAATCCCAATGATTAAACAGACATTATCATAAATATCTAAAGGCGAGTAACATGGAGGCAAGTTTAAACAACAAATTACAAACCATTTCATAAGGTTTTCAATTTATTTTTTAAACCATAAAATATTTATAATTTACCAAAATAGTTGTTAAGGCTTCTGAATTTTATTAAAAACAAGGCTCAAGCCAAAACTGATCCTTGGGGATACCTTGTGTCATGACCCGGTACTCCCCTCGAGCCCGTGACAACCGTCGCGGTGTCCCGGTAGACACTTATTGCCTGGAATGTCAACTCGAAACCTCGCAAGGCTTTACTATCAGTTTCTCTGTTCCCTTGTGAGCAACCATTGTCAAATATCGTGTTCTAAAATATTTTAAGCTGTTTCCAACTTTAAACAAATAAAATATTAATTTTTCGTCTCACAAGGGTATTTTGGTCATGTTTCTCAAAAATTTTAAAACTGGCTAAAACGTAATATACAAGTACAAAACACACAATTCATATTCAAAATGAGTTTAAAAGTCTAAAATCTTCATTTAAAACGAAATTATGGTTATTTGAATATAATAAGAAAATAAAAGAAATATTAAGTAAAATATTCTATTTTCTTATAAAACAATATTTATAGAGTTATACGTGAATAATTTTTATAACGTAAAAGCTAAATAAATTTATACATACTTAAATACAGTAAGCCAAAATATTTAATTTAATTTACAATAACAAGAGTGCCCCCGAATAAACAAAAGTAAAGAGGACTGTGAACCTACGGTTTGGAAAATGCAGATCCCACTGTAGTCCTCGATGAGATCAGCTATCTACAGTCTATACTGAACCTGAAATGGGTGGAAAGGAGGGTGGTGAGATTATAAAATCCCAATGAGTAAACAAACATCATCATAAACATCTAGAGTTGAGTACATGGAGACAATAAAGTAAATCATCATAAACTGGGTTATAGCATTAGAACACATTTTGTTCAAAACACGTAAAGAGGCTTATGAATCTCATAAAAATCTAGGCTTGTGCCATAAATCCATTCTCGGGGACACCTTGGCCGAGGCATCCTACCGAGACCGCCAAGGCTATTAAAATTCACATTTCACATAAATCATGTTTTTGTTTTGAAAACATAGCCGTTCCTTGGCGTTGGCTGAGTTCCCCCTCACGTGGTGGTTTAGCGTGAAGTGAACCCTAAACTTTACCCCAGGAGATACCCTACGCGCCTCTCCGTTCGAGGTAAGAATATAATGGGGTTTACCGTGCCCCTCTAAAAGGCTGGTCCACAGAAACCCCCTACTGCAGTGATTAATTAATATATAATCCACCATATAATAAAACTCAATAACATGATATGGCAATTTTGTAATTCGTAGTTTTTCAAGGTAACCAAACAATTCGCATTTCAATACAATTGCCAACTAGCCAATCATGCTCGATTTATCATAAGCCAGTTAATTTAAACAATCAAATTGCCACAATTAACAGTCTCCGTGTACTCTATTTTTCAAAATCACTATTAATTTCAAAACAATTTATAATTTAATTTCATTGAAACTCATTTATTCATAAAACATGAAAATTTATCTTTTTAAATTCCTTTTTCCATAGAATTCATGAAAGCATCTAAAAACCACCCTAGATAATTAAAATGACAGTAAGTTTACTCACAATGTCTAGAATGCAGACTTTCGAAGCACTCTGTCTACTGGTCCTCGGATGCAATTTCCTTGCCTTTATCGGAGGACTCACCACCTTGACACAGTACAAAATCGAGAGTTTCACCAAGTTGGTACTAAATCAAAATTAAACTAATTTAGACTACCAATGCATGATATGGAATGCAAAAATGCACTGGTAACTATCTAAACCCGGTATTGGCCTAATTCGTCTTATCACCCGATTAAATTCCTAACGGGTCCGTTTAAACTCCAATTTAATTCTTTTCAGTTTCTATACCTCAATTGCACCCAAATTAACTTAATGTCCCTCAGTGTGGTGCAAATTATCAGTCCCAACAGCAAATTACGAAAATACCCCTAGTGGGTAAAAATTCGTATTTTTGCTCCGAAAATTCCCATTATTTTTCTAGGCTCATAATTCATTATTCCTTAACCAATTCTCCTAGAATAAAATCAAACTCATCCTCACTCACTACATGGTAAATTCAGCCATTAATGGTTGGGGGAGAAAATAAATTCTTTTCTTGTTGTTTTGTTTCTAAATATGCTAAACTAACTAAAAACACTAACATAAATTAAAATCAAATAAATCCAACAACTTTCTCTCTCCTAACCCATTTTTTCAGAATTGAATTCATCATGAAAACATGTAATTTAATCATGGAAAATAAAGAGAAATGCTTGGGAATAAGAAAACTCAAGCTTAATAGAAAAAACTCACCTTTTTCACTTAATTTCCTTGAAAATTCACACTTTTTCTTTGATTTTCTCTCTCTAGGGTTTTGTTTTTGTTTTCTCTCTCTTCTTGCTGGTTTGGCCGGCCATGGGGTGGAAGATGGGCTGATTTTGTGCCTTTTAAAAAGGAAAATAATAAATTAATAAAGGCATGACACATGGCATCATGTCATTGGCCCGTTTTTAAAATTTTAAAAATTTAAACATTTTATCTCCACCACATGTTTAGTCAAGGGTCAAAGATGAAGACAAAGGAAGACCATGTGCTGGAAAAAATATCCTGGTGGTGGAAAATTACAATTTTGCCCCTGAGGTGGCCAAAATTACCATTTACCCCTATACTCCAAATTATACCGAAATTAAAATTTTTCACTTCTAAACCTCAAATCATACTTCAATAAGTCAAATTATACTCTTAATAAGTCAAATGGAGTCAAAAAAATCTTTTCTAAAATTCCCATTTTATCCCCAAGTGGCAAATGATCATTTTGCCCCTAGTTAGTGAAAATTCCCATTTGACTCCAAATTGATCCTCAAACTCCAAATTACCATTTTAAGTCATCCTTGAACTGTGAAACTCTTAATCTCACCTTAAAATTCCTATTTGATCTAGTTCGAGGATTAAATAAACTTTGTTGTACCTCTAGGTACAATACCGACTTTTGTAAATTTTTCGAGACTCTCCTAGCATGCAATCATGCTATCATCACATGTATGTCATGAATAGTATTTTATAAGGTCGGGCTTTAAACCTTGGCCGAGGCATCTAACCGAGTCCGTGAAGGTTGTTAAGATATGTACATGTGAAACACATTTTTATTTTTAAAACAAGCTGTTCCTTGGCATTGGTCGAGTTACACATTCACGTGGGGGTTCGACGTGAAGTGAACTCTAACATTATCTCGGGAGTTACCCTCATTGCCTCTACTATTGAAGTAACTATATAACTGGGTTTACCGTGCCCTTCTAATAGGCAGTTCACGGAAAACCGTCACTGCAGTGACTAAACCCACCAATTTTAATAAAATTTCAACAGTATAACGTGGCTTTTAATTATTTACCTAGCATGCATAGTGAAAGATAGCTTACATAAATTCCCAGTGCAATTATATCATATAAGCACATATACTCATATATCATAAGCCATTCATAGGAAAATATATATTTCAAAATAATTGGCAACCTCCAATTACTCAATTTCATAATCAACACAATATATTTTTATTTGTCACATTTATTTCTAAAACATCAAAAATCCCATTTTAATCTCATTTTCGTTTCATAAAATAGATAAAGATCATTTAAAAATAAACTCTACATAATTTATAATAATAATAGGTTTACTCACCATTTGTACAAACTAATTGCTTTTTAGGTGCCTCGATCACTGTCCGTCGGGTACGACTTCCTTGCCTTTACCGGAAGGCTCTCCTCCTAAACACATTGCAAAATTTACCCAATTCACCACATTGTTGCTAAATCACTATATAATTGACTTAAATCCTATACTAATGCATGGTATGAAATGCAGTAGCCTAAAATGGCTTAAACGCGGTATTAACCTATTTTTGGCACTTTACCCGATAAATTGCTAACGCGCTCCATTTTAGCTCTAAATTGTCCTATTTTCTCTCCAACATTTCTAACCATTAAATATCAGCCAATAACCTTCTAAAATCACCAAAATTAGCTCACTTTCCTTCTTGGAAAATTCGGCCAAAAATGGGACATTAATTCCGTAAATCTTCCACTTTGTTTTTCTATCACATTTAACCATTTTTCATCATTTTCTCTTCATTTCTCTTAGAATAATAATCAGTTCATCATCATTGTACATCATTGAACATTCAGCCAAGGGTGGGTATTGTGAAAATTTAATGCTTTCTTGCCCAATATGATTTCTATACACATTTAACTAACTAAAACTATCAATTTAAGTAAAAATGAAAACATAAAAATTTCAAATTCCTCCCCCTTGAATTTCATCCAGCCCTTGATATTACTTTTTGATCTCTCTCCTCAAGCATGCTAAATGGAAACAAAGGCATAAGAAAGGTAGAAATCAAGCTAAAGTCAAAAAATCTTACCGTTAGACGCGTAAACGGTCGAAAATGCGATTTCCCCTTTGAATTTTTTAGTTTACCTTTGGTTTTTCTCTTTTCTTCCTTTCCTCTTTATTTTCTCTCTTGTTCTCTCCTTATGGCTGGCCATCACTTAATATCGGATTTAAATGGGCTGACTTTTCATTAAAACAATATTAAATCATTAAAATAATATTAAATCATTAAAAAGTGCCATGTGTCACTTTCCTATTGGCCCATTTTTAAAATTTCATCCATTAAACTTCTATTTTTCACCACTTGAAATACCATTGTTATTCATACCAAAAATAAATAAAGCCTATAATTTTGACAAGTTTTGGGTGGTGAAAATTACGGTTTTTACCTCGGGACGATAAAATTACCGTTTTACCCTTATGTTCCGAAAATTGTCGAAATTAAAAATTTTCACTTCTTATCATTAAATTATACTGCAAATAGTTAATCTTGGTCAAAAATTTCACTCCATGATCAAATTATTATCTTAGGTGGCAAAATGGCGATTATGCCCCTAAACATCAAAATTTTTAATTTTTCCCCAAATGAACCCTCGAACTCTGAACAATCATTTTTAGTCATTCCTGGACTATAAACTATTAAAGTTCATCCTACGATTCCTATTTAAACTAGTTCAAGGTTAAATCAACTCAAGTGTACCGTTAGGTACAATACCGAGTTTTGTCTATTCTTAGGACTTTCCTAGCATAATAACATGCTACTCAATGCATGTATGTCATAACATGTGTTTATAGGGTCGGGTTTTACAATGTGCTTAGGTTGATGTGAGGTACATATTTTCCTAAATCCTACCTTGACCTTAGCCATATGTTACAAACTTGATAAAGTCTTAAGGATCATTGAGTAAGTGTTAGCCTACAATAGTGGAGAGAGCGAAGAAAGCAAACCTATGAAACTTGTGACTAATTTGAATTTTTGCACAAGCATAAACCTATTCGAATGGCATGATATTCATTGTAAGAAACTACACACACATGGGAATCCATTTGAATACATGCTTTCAATTGAGTTAAAATGTAAAGTTGAGCAATATTTATGCTTTGCTTTAAATAGGGAAGTAAGATAACTGCTGAGGAAATTAAAAGTTGAACTTCGATTTGGTGCAATAGAGTTGTGATTAATTGGTTTCACCTTTCATGCTTCTTTCTTTTGGTTTAAGGTTTTGCTCAAGGACTAGAAAAATATTAAGTTTGGGAGTGTGATAACTCTATTATCTAGATAATCTTGCACTATTTTTAGGCATAAAAAGAGCTAAGTCTTTGTATTTTTAAGTTATATTTAGGTAATTTTCATGTTTGTCATTAATAAGTCTCATGCATGTTTAATTATTTTAGTTTAAGTGATTTTAATTTAATTTCATGTTAAATACCAATTTGAATCATCACTAATTTGGTCCTATTGTTATTAAAGGTTTTTATGTGCAAAAGAGCTCAATGGATAATAAACTGTGCAAAATGGCTTGAGGTGCTCTTGAGCATGATGCAGTGTTTTGAGTGAAACTTGAGCTATAAATGTTTGCTCACTGTGTTTCTTGGACTACTAGAAAGATAAGAAGAAAGGATGCAACTTTCATATTTATCACGTTACCTAGTTCCAATCGAATCATGGTCAAAATCACACTAGAAGTTGAAGGACTGCTATAGACTGCACAATAATGAATAGAGGGCCTGGTGCTTAGGCACCAACCACTTAGTGCCTAGGCATTGGCCACCCTTCAAACATAGCAAAAAGGGACAACGAGCCTAGTGCCTTTGTGCCAGCCACTCGATGCCTAGACGCCAGCACGGAGAATTTTAATCTGCATATGCACAAATTAAGCATTTAGGGCCTTTTATAGGGTGATAAAAATAAGCCATTTTAAGTGGGTTTTTAAGGGCTAGAAGCAGAGAATGTTTTCTAAAAAAGGAAGCTTTCTACAAAAGGAGAGAAGGGGAGAAATCAAAGGAGATTTGGTTCAAAAAATTGCAAGAAATCTTTTCTTTAACTAGTTTTCTCTTTCTTTTTTTCTATCTTTTACAATAAAAATAGTTATTTTTTAAAAATATTGAATTTTGCTATAACTATGATAAACTAAGTAGCTTTTATCTAGAATTTTGGAGGATTTCTTCATGTAACTTAGATTATTTGTTGCTCTTTCACTTATTTTGAATAAGTGTGTCGATGTTTATTCAAATATGAATTTATTGACCATTAATTGCTTTAATTGCTTGATCACCAATTAAATGGTAGTGGTATCTAAATGAGACTTGACAAAGTTAGTTTAGATTAAACCTTAGTTTGGATAATATGTGTTCATATCACTTAGAAATTAAGTGCCTTCATTTGCAACTAGGGTAAACATATGCCTAGATGCCATATATAGTCTAAGTAGAAATTGTGCTTAAATAACCTAGTTTAATTGAATCCTATAGACATATACAGATCCAATTAATCTAGGCAATTGTATAAATACCTAGACATAGGATTGTACATGCATCAGGATTCTAGACTAGCTTTAACCCTTATTGATTTAAGTAATTAGGAGAAATAACAATCCAAGTGAAATGTTGAATGAAACTATAATCTTAGACTTTTAAAATACTGCTTCCACATTATTTTACCTTGCATTTCTTTAAATAGCTTAATTGATTAGTTTGCTTTTAATAATTTTCCACACTTTTGGTTAGTTTGGAGAAGGTTAGCTTGACCCAATTTTAGTATTTAATGAAGAATTATATGTCAACTCTTTGTGGGAACGACACTTGTACTTATCACTTTATTTCTTGTTCACAGTACATGCACTTGCATGTTAGTTTAAATTCATGTAGGATTTCAGCCTGCAACACATAACAAGGATATCATCTATTACACTTGGTACCATAGGACCCTAGATCAAGGATATTGGGCATTATGCTTGGAATCATAGCATTACAAATCAAGGATCATTAAGTAATAGATATCAAGTAGATATAATGACAAATCAAGGATATAGAGCATTATAATTGGAACTATAGCACCTTAGATCAAGAATATCAAGCATTATGCTTAGAAACGTAGCTTTACAAATCAAGGATATAATTAAGCAATATCAAGGATATCATCTATTATGCTTGGAACCATAGTACCTTAGATCAAGGATATCAAGCATTAGGCTTGGAAGCCTAGCACTACAGATCAAGGATATTAAGCATAATGATTTGAATTGTATCACTATAGATCAAGGATATCAAGCATTACGTTTGGTACGATAACACCCTACATCAAGGATATCATCTATTATGTTTGGAATTGTAGCACTACAGATCAAAGATATTTAGTAGAAAATCTTGTAAATAATGATAATAATAGTAAGAAAGAATAATTTTAAAGTAAAAAATTATAAATAATAATAGTAATAATAAATCAAGCTAATTATTTTAAAGTATTGATAATTTTTTAAAAAAATTTCTTGGTGTTTCAATTTTATTAACAAATTTGCATATTATATTTGAATTATTATTATTATTTATTATTTTGAGATGATTCTAATGTTTGTTATTTTGTTTTATTTTTTAATTGTCTCTTCATTTGTTGGGCTTTAGGTCTTCCTTTTATATATATTATAGATATAATGATTGTTAATTTCACCATTGGCCTTGCCAAAAATTAAATGTGCAACCCTCATAAAGCATGAAGCAGGCTAATTGTTTTTACTTGCAAGAAGAGTGATCATTCAAGAATACCTTGCAAAAACAATTTATACAACTCCAATAAAAGCCTAAAACACAAAGAATTTAAACAATAAAAATAATTGAAGAATTAGTAATGGGGCAGAATGACACTTCTTAATTGCTTTAATAAAAATATAAAACATAAAGGAAGCAACTAGCATAAATAATTGTACAACTCCTATCAAGTATTGGCCAAAATAACAATTGTGAAATACCCTCCGAAAGTAATCTCAATAGTTCCAATAAAAGCATAAAATATAAAGGAACTAATAAGCAAAAATAAGAATGATCATTAAAGAATACTTTGTAAAAGCCATATGCATAACTGCTATAAAAACATAAAACATAAAGCATAAATGAAAGGTAATTATAATAGTAACATTCATTTTTTACATTCATTTCCACTTTAATAACAAAATTCATTGATTCACAATTGTTAGCATTCTAAGCATATACAAAATCAAGATTGTTTGTTAATGTATTGCCTTCATTCTATATATATACAAAATTTATAATGTAAGTGTTTCACATGACATGTGCTTTGATACAAAAATATAAGGCATTGCTGATGGGTTTGCCTATGGATGGCTTGGTCAAAAATATGCAATAGAAAGAAAAATAAAACTTTAGAACTAAACAACCAAAACATGCCTCCACCCACGGATCACCTTGGTGATATTTAACACAAAAAAGAATAAAATTAATTATCATTCAGAAAGTTCCCTTGCTAAGTAATTTCGTAACCACATGGCACTTCTCGGAGCAATCCCACGAACACCACAAGGAGCAAAAACACTAGCCAATCAAGTGTTTGGCTTCTAACAGCAGTATACACAATTGCACATGAACCTTCAACGAAGGAAGGAATTTTTAACTATACTTTGTGCTAGCAAACAAGACTACAATTGTCCTTTTTTTCTTTTTCGCAAGCTTAGTTGAACCTCTCTTGAAAATTGCTTCACAAGCAGTTTCCTCGTTCACACAAAGGGAGTGGCACCAAAGAAAGAAAATGCTTTTTCTTTTTCTAATAAAAATTTGATTTTCTTCAATTGTGAAAATCTCTCATATGGAAAATAGTTAAAACGTGACTTATATAGTTAGGTTAAAATAACTTCAATTTTGCAATTAAGTCCTCAATATTATAACGTATTATAATATTGGGCCCATTACTTAATTAAACTCTTTTAATTAAGTCCATGGAAATTAAAATCAAAATTAATTTTGTTTATATTTTGCAATCAAGGCCTTATAATTATAATTGTTTATATTTATGCTTAAAACTTAATTAAACTCTTTTAATTAAGTTTATAGAAGTTAATTACCAAGCACGTGATTTAAGTTTGACTTAAATCATCACTCTCCCAATTTAATTCAAGTGCAATCATTGTGTGTGACCCATTAGGTTCCTAACATGTTGGCTATGGAATTATTTAAATAACTTAATTGATTAATATAAATTTCAATCAATTCCATAGACCAAGATTGGCATTCAATAATGCATCATGAACGCTCAATTGTTAGAAGAGTCAAAGGGTACTTTGACAACCTTTCAGTGCACAATCTATCAGTGTAATTCATTCCCTCATCATATATTTCGGAGATGATAAGAGCCTAGTTCAGTGTCTACTCTTATTAACCTCCATATTCGTTCTTACAGTTATATCATTAGCTTTATAGAGACTTATGAAACCTTTTCATAATCTCCATGTCGCCTTGGCCAAGGACTTCAATAAGCTAATGTTAACTAAGAATTGATAAGATATGTCCTCTAAAACACTTGAGGTGATGATTCTTATCTTGACCATTCATTTGCCTTCACATGTTTCATACTATACCTAAAAGCATCCTATTGAGGTATCCTTGGTTAGGCACCAGTAGGGATGAAATTAAAGCATATCACTCCACATATAAGTTAATGTGGTGTCTCAAGTCTAAGGAGTATTTACATTTGACACATGAGAAGTGTTGTGTAGACACTAGAGTGTATTACCAAATCTACTCCTCAAGCCGGGTCATGTTCAGTGAACTTGCTCTCCTAGGTAAGCACCTATATTCTAGTTCCAAGTATCTTTATACTTGAATCAATGAGATCAATTTTGAACTTCCAAAGTAAAGAACATAGAACATACGAGTCTTTAAGCATCATTGATGTTTAGTCTCAATGATACATTGACTAGGAATATTTCGAGATTATGCATTGACGCATAGAGATCTTATAACTACAACCCATTACAATTTCCTTGCAAGGCATATTAATCTCATGGACTTCATCCAATTAAACTTATAACTCTTTATAATTGATGTCTTATTGATGAAGGAAAACCTCTAATCATTTAACACAAATGATATTGTTAAATGATTGGAATCAAGCCTTAACCAATTCCAATTGTTTACAAGGCTCATCCCAGCATCTCCTAATAGCACAAAACCAATTGTTACCTCATCATATGTGGATTCAATCCATCTAGCAATTGTGTCTCCATGTAGACTCACTTGTGCCCTTCAATGTGGTTAATTGCTTTTATCTATCTTCATGATGTCCATGTATCACATCATGTCATATTACTATATCTAGATCGAATGAGACTCAAGTTCCACTAGTATGGCTCTATTGTTACATTAACAATGTTCAAAACCCCGTTATTAGTTCCATAGACTAATGATCTAAATATCTTCCTATTAGAGCCATTTTTAATAAGATGTATATGACTTTATTTATATACACGTATAGTCCCTTTTGCTCCTTGGAACCATTCCAACTAGACTATGTTGTATGCATCATATGCATATGTCACTTTTTGCTATGCCATTTGGCCTCTTTTAAATTTTTTTTATTGTCATTAAGTAATATTCAAACTCTTTTGAATATTCCAGATGTTATACATATATATACATCTCAATGTATGCTTGGAATCATATTGGTTTAGAATATGATAATGGGCTTTATATGTTGGAGAGATATGGACCAAATCATATAGCAATATGAAGTTGCTTTCTTTCTTGAACATTCATCTTTATGCTTTGTTCTTAAGAAAGTTTCAATTTATATCAATTCATATTCAACCTTTTTATCAATTGAACATAATTCATAATTGATCAAATACTATTGAAAGGATAAACATGAAGCATGGATAATTAAATATGACATAATTATTCCAAATAATTATTCAAACTTGAAACATATAAGCTTCCACATCCAAATGCTAAAGACAAATGTTTCACCAAGAATTCTCATGGCAATAACATAATTAATGTTTCAGAAACATCCTAATAAATTATCCAACATGTCAAGATAAATAGGAGTGTAACCACCCAATGTAGCTGTGAGACCTTGACCTTTATAGACTCGTAGTTAGTAATATACGTGATATCCCTGATTAGGGGTAATTTCGTCATTTCCTTAGTAAGCTCATAAAAGTAAGATTTTTAAACAATATTATGGCCTAAGTAGGCCTAAGGCATAAATGGATGGTGAAATTAGGGGTAAAATGGAAAGTAAACTAAAATTTTGATGATTTTAACGATAGGGGCAAAATGGTCATTTTTCACCTCGGGTTAAAATTTTAAGTTTTCATGAACCCGAGCATGTCTAGACCATTATGGACCTTGTCTCAGTGTCAAAAGAGCAAAAAGATTGCATAAAAGATTAGAGGAGAATAAGCTAAATTGTGGAAAGGTAATTTGGTAATTTCAAGGGAATGGATAAGTTTGGCTATAAAATATCTTGAATTTCTAGCAGCTTCTTGAATTTCCAGCAGCTTGTCTTCTTCTCCTTCTTCCCTTTCACGTTTCTTTAAAACCTCCATGGAAGCTTGATATGGAGCTTGCATGATTTTCTCTCTCTAGCTCTAGTTTTCATGCTTTTGAGCCCTTTTGACTAGAACCCTTGTATTCTTTCAATCTCTCACTTCAAAACCCTTGATAAATCTTATTTCTATACTTTCTCTCACTAGTTGGGCATTCTAGAGAGAGAAAAAGAGAATTACCCCATTGATTTGAAAGCTATTGGAAGAGAATTTGACTACAAATGAGCCCTAGGGTAAGTGATGAACTAAGCTTGGTTTTTAGCTGTGGATAATGGCTATTAATTTACATTATGAGCTGTTTTATTGTTGAGGATGTTCATTAACTTTTTAGTGATCAAAATAGTGAACATAGATAGCCATTTAATGTGGCAATTGAAAGCTAGCTAAGATATAGCTTTTAGGGTTCATAATGTGTGAATTGACCTATTGCTTATGCTAATATGATCCTAGGTTCTAATGAAGTCCCATCATTCTAATTGGATCATTAGGGAAATTAGAGTCAACTAAAGGCTCAACAATAAATTGGTAAATGGACTGCCTATCAAAATCATTTTGGGAATGTGATTGTTTTGTACAAAGTGTTTGAATGATTTTATATAACTTTTCTCAGAAATGAATGCCTTGGGAACAAGCTCTTACGAAATGGTTTATGTTATGACATGTGGTTATTATGGATTTCTATGCGGCTGCATTATGTTGATATACATATATGTTTGAATATAGTGTTGTGTAATTATATTGACTCGGCTATGTACGAGTAGGGAGTGCGCATAAGCTGAGGATGACCTGGTTATGTGCGAGTAGGGAGTACGCATAACCCGGTGATGACCCAGCCATGTGCGAGTAGGGAGTGCGCATGAGCTGGTGATGATGATGATGGGATGGTGTGCATGATGATGATGGGTATACGTATACATCTATACATATGTTAATATGTATGTTATAGGAAATTAATGAGTAATGGTATATGGTTTTAATGAATGTGAAACTTGACATGTTAAATTGTGAAAGATTGTTATGCGTTTCATGTTGGTTTGGACATTTCAGTAGGGTGGTTTTTTCTTTGGGAGAAAGGGAAATTTTACATTAGTGCCCTGTATCTAGCTACAGCGAGAATTATTCTCCCTGCAGCGAGAAACTCTCGAGTTTGAGAACCTTCACCAGAACTGGTTCTCGCTGCAGTGATAATGAATCTCGCTACAGTGAAAAAGAATCTCATTGCAGCGAGAAACTCTCTGTTTCATCAACTAAATTTCGCTGTAGCGAGAAACCTTCTGTTTCTGGGTTACAATTTCGCTGCAGTGAGATTCAATCTTGCTGTAGTAAAAAACTTTCTGTTTTGGTCACCTATCTTGTCCAATTGCAGCCCTATCTTTCACTTCTTTGCTACCATATTGGAGCATGGACTTCCAACATTAAGGATTAAATGAGTAAATTTTAAAATGAGGAGGTTTAGTGAGAAACTCTCGGCCAGTTGAGAAACCCTTGTTCGGCTAATAACTAAATCCCAATGTCATTGCAGCTATGCTGCAGCAAGAATGCCTTTCCACTGCAGCGAAGATTCGTTGTCTTATTTGACTTGCTATCATATCATTGAAGCTTTCATTCTTCAAATGGTTCGTTATGTATGAGTTCATGATTTTCAAATGATTAATCATTTAAGGGCTTGATGAGGGGTTTTTAATATGAATGGAACTAAATTGCATTGTTTTGAAACAAGTGCATCATGATTTTAAATTCTCCTTTGTTGTTGCTTGTTCCCTTCCTTGTTCACTCACTGGGTTTATACTCACTGTTTTCAACTTCATGTTTTCAGATCACGAGGTAGCCGGTAACTAGGACGAGGTGTCCTTGTAGACTTGTATCCATCTTTTGGTAGGTGTCTCGGCATTCAGTAGCTGTACATTTGTCCGAGTCTCTCCGCTAGAAGTCGAGTATTATTTTGTTATGTATAGACGAACCTAATGTAAATTGTTAAGATACATGTTGTAGACAATGTATATACACTTGTTTGGTATGCCAGTATGAGATGGCAACGTGTAGTATTATTTTGATTCTAAGTTATGAAATGTGACTTAGCAGTTTATGATGGAATGACAAACCTGTCAGATTAATAGGCTTGCTTGGGCTTAGTGGATTACGTCCATTAGGCTCATGCGCCAGTCATGGCCCAGAATTTGGGTCGTGATAGTAGCATTTATGCTTTAGGAAGTCCATCCATATGGACACCTCAGCCAAAATCTAACTCATCTTTATCTTTGGTCCCTGCAATATGTCAAACATATGAGAACCAACTTTATGGTATCATATACCTGTAATATATAAAGTAGAATTATTTAACAAATGGTACCTAAATCAGAAACTTCAATAAGCTTTTTTATCTTGCTCACAGTAACTAGATGCTCCTTGTAGTTCCTTTCCAATGCCAAGTTTGCCACAATGATGGCAAATATCATTCTCTTTGTCCTTTTTGACACCTCTCTTAGACTTTAGGGCCTTCTCATTTTAGGATTTTACCTTCTTCACCTTTTGTGTTTCATTTTTTGTTGCTTCGTATGTGCCTTGAAGAAAAAATAAGAAGTAATGATCTCTTATCTTTCTTGATGGACCTCTCTACCATGTCCAACATATTCAAAAGTTCAAAAAGAGTAGCTTCCAATCGATTCATATGGAAGTTCAACACGAACTTACTAAAGCTATCAAGAAGAAATTGTAAAACTAAGTCTATACTTAGCTCATGAACCATCGCTAATCCCAATTGTCCAAGTCTCTTGATGAGTCTAATCATCTTTAGCACATAAGGTCTAATAAAACTACCTTTTGCCATATTGCATTGGAATAGTTCCTTAGAGATCTCATATCGCACAGTGCGCCCCTCGTTATCAAACAATTCTTTAAGGTGAAGAATCATGGATTGGACATCTCTTTGCTCATGCTACTTTTGGAGATTAGAGATCATACTGGCTAGTACCACGCATGCTACTTGCTCATCATCATCCTTATGATGTTGATATCAAAATCATCATCATCCTCAGCATTAGCATCATCAGTAGGGACTAGTGGAATAAGAATGTCAAGGACATAGGATTTCTTTTCCTATTTCAAGACAATCTTGAGGTTTCGAAACCAATCGAGGAAGTTTGGGCCAATGAGTTTATTTGCGTCCAAGATGCTTTGCAGTGACAAATTATTAGCCATGTATATAATTATGCTTAAATAGATAAAATAAAGCAATAAGTAAATATCATGCATAATCTATTTAAAACAAGGTTTTAAATTTTAAATAGTTCTCCCACTATTTTTTACAAGATGATAACCATCAAAGTCATTTTGGAAAGTCTATTTTAAGATCTTTCTAGTAGGCTAGGACCCCGCTTGACATACCATAAGCTTAAGTGTGCTCAACAAGCCATGATATGTCAAATTGGGTAGATAATTTATCGATCACATCTCTTATGTGACTCCTAAATTCAATTAGGTGACAACTCATTATCTAAGTATATCATATATACTTTGCCTAACTATTGCCTCTGGTTTCCATAATAGTCAAGTTTCCAATGATCCGGATTTTATGAAACTAGTTGAGTAAGACCCACCAATAGCTCTAACATACTCGTGTAAAAATGTGGCCTGAAGTGTGCTCAATAAGCCTTCGATTAAAAGAGCAACCGGGTTATCTTGCCATATGGTAGAAGGCAACTTAGTCATGCATAGCATGTGACTCAATATTTTCATGAGGGATTTTGTTTTACAAATTTATTAAGGTCTCATTTTGCATGCATAGCATTTATTAAATTGCATAAAATAAATCTATCACATGCAAACTACTTGAGATAAATATAGACTTCAATTATAGCACAAATATATTAAGCCTAAGTCAATAAATATCTACTTACATTCTTCAACATGAATATAAAAAAATTTAAAACACGTTTTATTTGAATTGTTGATCATATGAGGTATTTGAGATTAGTAAATTTTTTTTATTTGAATTTCACTAATTTGAAAATTTTGGGTTTGCATATTTTTTTTTAATTCTAACATTAGAGAAGTTTACTAATCAAAATTAGTAATTCTTTATCTCTTAGTTTCATTAGGATTAGAATTAAAATTTTATTACAACTTACAAATTAATACAATTTTAATTTGTGTTCCTAAACATTTTACACAACCTATTATTAATCTCATTAATTAAAGATTGAATGTCCATTATTACCTAATCTTATTAGGAAACATCTTAGACAATTTAATCTTTAAATTTAATGTCACATTAGAATTATCTTCTTGTAAAAAGTCAATTCAAAACCATATTTATCCATAAATATTTAGACTCTTACTATTACTAGGAATTTAATTCCTAAATTAATATTGTCTTAAATTATTTAAATTTTGACACCCTTAAATTAAGGCACATTCCATAATTTATTAAATAAATTATCAATCTTTATGGAAGATATTCCATAAATATTTAATTAGCTAATGAAGATAGTTTAACTTCATTTTAGAAATCACATTTCTTTATTCGTAGATGTTAATGCATCATCTTTGACATCCTTAATTTTAGGAATCATATTCCTTAAATTGAATGTTTCAAAAAAAAGAATAATTACGGAACTAATTCCATAACTTATACTTAGCCAATTAACTAATTTAATTGATCATTTATTGGTCTAAAATTTGGACAAATCTTATGTCTTAACCAAGACAATGTCCTGTTGCAGATAGCAGTAGAAATGTGGCATTATGGTGATGTATCTTTAGGAATTTAATTCCAATAAAATTTATCCTGATAGATAACTCATGGAACTATTCGACAATAAATTTTTTGGATTTTAAGAGGTGATTTGGCCATTCAAAAAATCCAAAAATCATGATCTTAATCTATAGGTGGCAGAATCAGTTTTTGAGTTCTTTTGAAATTCTTTGCCACTAAAATTTAGGAATTTATTCCCTAATATGAGTTATCCTAATAGATAACTCAGGGAGCTATTCCATAATATTTTTTTAGGATTTTAGGAGATAGTTTTGGTTGTAAAAAAAAATTCAAAAACCATGGCTTGTTACAGCAAAGGCAGCAACAATTTTGACTTTACCAACTCAGTTTTATGAAGGCTTAATTCTAAGGATTTAAATCCTTCAAATTCTTGGCAACAATTTGGATAATTTATGGAACTTTTCCATAAAAAAATCCTCAGTCAATTGGTACAACTAATTGCAGAAATTTAGGCCTTTTTTGGTTGGTCTGCCAAACAAAACCATGACTGTCACTGTTGCAAGCAACAACTGTTTCATCCACGTTTTGGTAGCTTTACCTCCACCATCAGCCACACATAATCATCCATCTTGGAGCATTTCCAATGTGTATTGATCCTGTAATTTTCTTGCTTTTTATGAGGTATTTAAACCTCACTTTTATGACTAAAAATGGACCAATAACATGGCCGAACATAATCAGATTCTACCATTTAAATCACATCATAATGTCATGAGATTGAATCTTTATTTCCTAAGTAAATTTGTGCATCTCATGCACTTGTTAATTTGCAATTTTTGACATTAAAATGAGATTAATATTATGATAAATAAAGTTTAAAATTTACAATTAAAATCTATACAGAAATCAAAATAACTAGAATAAATTGTAAAACTTTAAAACTTACTACTTTGTGTAAAACAACACCTCATATTCCTTTTCAACAAGATATTAACAACAATAGACATAAAAATGTGTTAAAATTGAACCAAGGAAGGCTTTGATGCCACTGATGGGTTTGGCTATGGATGACATGCTAAAAAATATGCAACGAAAAGAAAAGTAAAACTTTAAAATAAAACAACCAAAACATGTCTCCACCCATGGATCACCTTGGTGATATTTAACACATAAAAGCACAAAATTAATTATCATTTAGAAAGTTGCCTTGTCAAATAATTTTATAATCACAATGGCACTTCTTGAAGCAATCCCGAGAACACCACAAGGAGCAAAAACCCTAGCCAATCAAGTGTTTGACCTCCAATGGCAGTACACAGGATTGCACACAAACCTTCAACAAATGAGGGAGTTTTTAACTATACTTTGTGCTAGTAAAGAGGACAACAATTGTCCTTTTCTTTTTTTCACAAGCTTAGCCAAACCTCTCTTGAAAATTACTTCATAAGCAATTCCTTCTTTGACGCAAAGGGAATGGTAGCAAAGAGAGAAAATGTTTTTTCTTTTTCTGACAAAAATTAAGTTTTCTTCAATTGCAAAAATCTCTCATATGGAAAATAGTTAAAAGGTACCTTATAATGTTAGGCTAAAATAACTTCAATTTTGCAATTAAGTCCTCAATATTATAACACATTATAATATTGGGCCCATTACGCTATTAAACTCTTTTAATTAAGTCCTTGGAAATTAAAATCAAAATTAATTTCCTTTATATTTTACAATCAAGGTCTTATAATTATAACTATTTATAATTAGGCCTAAAATTTAATTAAACTCTTTTAATTAAGTTTATAGAAGTTAATTACCTAGCATGTGATTTAAGTCTAACTTAAATTATCACTCTCCCAATTTAATTCAAATGCAATCATTGTGTGTGACCCATTATGTTGCTAACATGTTGGCAATGGAATTGATTAATATAAATATTAAACAATTAATTTATAATCAATTTCATAGACCAAGATTGACATCTAGTAATGCATCATGGACACCCAATTTTTAAGAGAGTCAAAGGGTTCTTTGACAACCTTTCAGTGAACAGTCTATCAGTGTAATTTATTCCCTCATCATATATCCCAAAGATGATAAGAGCTTGGTACAGTGTCTACTCTTATTTATCTTTGTATTCATTCTTATTGTTATAGCATTAGCTTTATAGAAACTTATGAAACCTTTTCATAATATGCATGTTGCCTTGGCCAAGGACTTCAACAAGCTAATATTAACCAAGAATTGATAGGATATGTCGTTTATAACATTTGAGGTGATGATTTCTATCTTGACCACTCATTTGCCTTCACATGCTTCATATTATAGCCAAAAACATCCTATTTAGGCATCCTTGGTTAAGCACCAGTAGGGGAGAAATTAAAGCATAGCACTCTACATATAAGACAACCTGGTGTCTCAAGTCTAAGGAGTATTTACACAACTGACATATGAGAAGTGTTGCATAGACACTGAAGTGTAACACCAAATGCACTTCTCATGGACTGTCATGTTCAGTGAACTTCTTCTCCTAGGCAAGCACCTATATTCTAATTCCAAATATCTCTATACTTCAATCTATGAGATCAATTGCTTACTTCCAATGTAAGGAACATAGAATATACCAGTCTCTAAGCATCATTGATGTCCAGTCTCAGTGATACATTGACCAACAAAGTTTTGAGATTATGCTTTGATGCATAAGAATCTCATAACTGCAACCCATTACAGTTCCCTTGTAAGGCATATCAATCTCATGGACTTCATCCAATTAAACTTATAACTCATTATAATTGATGTCTTATTGATGAAAGAAAACCTCTAATCATTCAACATGGATGATATTGTTGTATGATTGGAATTAAGCTTTAACTAATCCCAATTGGCTACAAGGTTCATCCCAACAATTGTTAGATGTGGATGGCAATTTAAATTCACTAGCTTATTAGTAAGCATAGGTGGAAAAAAAGTTTTCATTCAAGCCAGTGTAGCATTAGTAAGTATGTCTCTCAAACATTTGTCTAAATCTTCATAGCAATGTCTGTGTACCATAGGTGCCTTATCCCATACTATCAAACTACATGTCTGAACTAATCTTGCTTGTTATGTTCCTTTTTTAATCTATCATGTAGAGGATAACCTGAGCTAAATATTCGACGAATCAAATCAAGGCTCTTGTAAAATAAAAAAATGACAAAAAATTCAATAACTGAACCCATGACTAAATGTACAAAATCCAAATTGAACACCAAAATACTAATATGCTGCTCCAAAAGAACATTAAATTATAATTTTGTACATTCATTCCCACCTAGCTAATAGAAAGGTTTTTTTTATGAACAAAATTAGCATAATTTTATGGCAAAGCTACGCAAATGATCTACTTGGTTTTTAATAGCTTTTCTATAGAACTCCCTCGAAATTAGCATAATTCATTGTGCATTTTATTCATAATAGTACAAAATCTTAGAAAAGGAGAAGTCATAGGCTAATAAAGCAGGGTAGTAATATTAGAATAAGTCCTTTTCATTCTAAATAAGAGATGTAAGCACCTTAAAACATTAAAAATAGTATAGAATGGTACTTAGAACTAAATTAATAAGAATCCCACACTATATAAGAACAATTTATATTCTTTTGTTCTAGAAAAGAAAAGGATGAAAAGTTCATTGCAGCAAACAATTACAAATACTATAGTACACAACCAAACAGCAACTAAACTTTTCCATTAGATTCATTATACTAACTATCAGGCTCTTAAACTTGAAAAAGTAAGAGAATAGTGGCAATAATCCATAAATTGATAGTTTGAATGTAACTTCTTTAGTCCCATAATATAAGTAAGAAATAATGTATAAAAAAAAAAGAATCCTCTAGATGCACCATAATATAGTGTCATATCAAATTAAAAGTTTACAAATCATATTATGTAAAATAGCTAATAAACAATTATCAACACCTTTATAAGCATTTGCGTCATAATACATGGTAAATATACATTTTTTTAAGGAAAAAAATAAATTAACACTTTCGTGAAATCTCCATTAAATTGCTAATTATGCATAGAAATTTGAATAAAGTAATTATCCATTGATGTACTGAAAAAAGTCAATAACAACTCCATGAGTTATTCAATTTTCCTCAAGCAGTTAGAGCCTAAAAAACAATGCTATCACCTTGAGGTACAACACAACTGCTAATAACCTTAATGATTTCTTGATAAGATGAACAAAATGTCAAAGAAAAAGTAATTAACTATAAAGACCCAAGCAACCTATTATTTAAGAGAATTGATTATAAACAATATAAATAAGATTAGCTTCACATGCAAACTATATATTTTTTAATTATTTTGAATTTTAAGATAGTATAAATTAATGCTGGAAAACATTTGCAAGTTAGTGATAACTTGGCTTTTGTGGAAAACCAATATCCATGTAAACGTCTATCTTATGACTTTGAATAAGCATATAATAATTATATTTGTATCATTCTACAATTACATAACAATCAGTGAAAATGATAATTCTTGATGACTTTGAATAAGCATATAATAATTTAATGACCACTAATACGTGGCTACAATAATTTCTATAACATTTTCTCATTGGTTATAGTAAATTCCTTTACATATATGAATCCCGTTAAAGTAATAAGAATCATATTATGTGTCATTGAAATGTAACCAAGCAAGAGTAAAGATTCTCAGTTTACATGCAAACACAATAGTTTAAAGTAGAATTTGAGCTAAGGGAAATTGAGATGGGAATAGATAGAATCCTAAAAGGAGATGTTGATTATCATGATATAAAATAAAGCAAAAACTAAGAAAAAAAAACCATTTTTTCACTATAAAATGCTTGGTTTTAAGAATATGTACTTATGTGTGAAGCACCTTGAACAAATGTGGGTAAATCCCAAGATTTTCTCAAGAATCCATTATAAAGAAATTGGGTGAGCAAAAATCAGATAATAAGCATGATATGTAAGAAGAAACTACTTCAACTAATAATAAAATAAAAAACAATGATGTTCATGTCTACATGAAAAGAACTGGCAAAATTCAAAACAAAATTTAACAACAATTTTTATATGGAGTCAAGGATAGAATAGAACAAAACCATATTATGGTTTTATATAGAGCAAGATATGTCATCCCAAGTTCTAAGAAGTGAGTTAAATGTACTCCTTGACACATCCAAAGCTGATTTACAACACAAAATCCTAAAACAAAAAAACAGAAAATAATAAAAAATAGCAAATACCTAATTCAAAAGTCTTATTTTTTATTTTGCTTATGTTGAGGATTTAAATCATGCTAAGATGACTTATATGTAGTATAATATTATTAAAATTTTAATCCTCTAAGCCATGGATCACTTTAATTGAAGCTAATCTAGAAAAACTACAAGAGAGATTTTGACATACGTGAAAGTCTACTTTCTTTGGTGGAATCCTCCTTAGCTTTTCGTTTTTAACTTTTGTGCACCAACTAGGACTTATCAAATCATAGCAGCACAGCTGTCTTGCCTCTAATGGTGATCCACATAGTGATTTGCCAAAATCTCTTCACTAAGAGTATGTGAATCCTTAATTCGAAGTTTGTGCTAGCAACCTCTCAACTTTAAGTTCCCTTGAGTTTCTTTCTTTTTGGCTGTTATCCTATATCAACACATGAGAGAATAAAATATAACTCTTTTGTATATTCAAGAGGTGGCTAAGGGATTCTTTTATAGAGTGCATTGACCTACTTTATATCCAATAAAGATTATAAAATGTCTAGGGCTAATTGGGCCTTTATTTAATACTCCATCAAATCATATTTGATTTAGCCTAATATGTAACTGGATTAAGCCTCTATAAAATCAATTAGATCATATCCAATTGAACTTAAATTAATTTTGATAATTCACCTTATGTGTGTGAGCCATTAAGTTCCCAACATGTTGGCAATAAATATAAATTAATTCAATTAAGAATTTATATTTATATTTATAAATCATGAGCAACATTTAGCAACACATCATAACCACCCAAATGTTAAGAGAGTCAATATGATTTGACTAACTTTTCAATGTATAGTATTTTAGTGTAATTGGATCCTTTCATCATATATCCCAGATAGATAAAAAGTCTACCTCGGTGTCTATTTTCTAACTTATCCATTTTAGTCCTGCAACTTCCATATTGACCTATCAAAATTGCCTTGGCCAAGGACTTTTAATCAAATAAGCCAGGACCAAATGAGTTATGTCTCCTTCAAATCACTTAGGGTGATGAATCCTCTCTAGACTACTCATTCATCTTTGCATGCTTCATGCCATACCCAAAAGCACCATGTTTAAGCATCTGGCCACCTCTAGACCCATAGAGGTGAAATTAAAGCATGACAATTCACATACAAGATGACCTATTATCACAAGTCTAAGGATTACTTAAACTATTGACACGAGAGTATTTTCATAGACACTTGAGCGAAATACCAAATAGAACTCTCATAGCAAGTCATGTTTAGTGAACTTGTTCCTTAACATGCACCCACATACTATCCCCAAGTATCTCACATACTTCAACCTATGAGATCAATTGCTTGCTTCCAAAGTAAGGACACTTAGCATGTACCAGCCTTTGAGCATTGTTGATGTCCTTATTCTTGACAATACAATGACTAGGAACATGTTTAGGAACAAGGTTTTGATGCATAAGAATCTCATAACCTTTATAATTTCTTTGCAAGGCCATTATGTTCCAAGAACTTTATCTACGTAAGTCTCTCATAACTCTTTATAAATAAACTCATGGATAAAGAAATACCTCATACATTATATAACATATCCATAATGTATTTAACATGAAATATGACTAATTAATGTACTGTTTTACAAGCACAAAATCGAATGGCTTGTAGGGCTTACACTAATAGCTAATGCCAGCAAAACAAAGAAAATAAAGAAAATAAAATAAAAAAGAGCCAAACCACAAAAGAAATAAAGAAATGGAAAAAGGAAGACTAAATAATACCCAATTGAAATTAAAATAAAAGAAATATAAAAACAAACATTTATGTGTAACAGGAACAATACAACAATCAATTGAAGCATTAAAAAATAGCTCACAATCACTACAAAAAATTTTATTTTTTTCGACGAAAAAATTTCCGTTGGAAATTTCCAATGCAATTCTAATAGAAATTTAAAAAATTTTTGATCAATTTTTTCCAATGGAATAATTCCGTTGGAAAATTTTTGGTGAGCAAAAAAAACAAGAAACAAAAATTTTTCCAATGGATTTCCAACGGAAAACTTTCTGCTGGAAATCCGTTGGAAATATTTTTGGCGAGCAAAAAAAAAGGAGACCACCATTTTTGACGGAATTTCCAAAGAAAATTTCATTAAAAAATTCCAACGAAAAATTTTCTATTGGAAATCTGTTGGAAAAATTTTTGGGCAGCAAAAAAAAAAAGGAAAACAATGTCCGATAGAATTTTCAACGAAATTTCCATTGGAAATTTCAAACGAAAAATTTTCTATTGAAAATCCATCGGAAAGTTCTAGGAGTAAAAAAATTTAAAACCCCGTTGAAGTTTCCAACGAAAATTTCGTTGGAAAAAGTTATTACCAACGAAAATTTTCCAACGAAATATTTCGTTGGAAAATTTCGTTGGAAAATTTCGTTTGTAATA
>NC_030852.1:18033218-18034777 GCF_000208745.1 Theobroma cacao
TGAGCAGGCCGATAGTCCTCCACATCCTCCACCTCCTCCGCCACCTACGGGTATTCCCACCATGCCTACTGAGGCAGCACAGGCATTGGCAGCTTTCTTTACCGCAATGGCTGGTGGAGCTCCGACTGGTCAAGTTCCACCTATAGTACCACCAGTTACTCCTTTAGTTCCACCATCGGTACAAGATGTATCCATTTCCAAGAAGCTAAAAGAGGCTAGACAGCTCGGTTGTGTGTCTTTCACGGGTGAGTTGGATGCCACTGTGGCAAAAGACTGGATTAATAAGGTTTTAGAGACTCTCTCTGATATGAGATTAGATGACGACATGAAACTGATGGTGGCTACGAGATTATTAGAGAAGAGGGCTCGTACTTGGTGGAATTCAGTGAAGTTCCGTTCCACTACTCCTCAGACGTGGTCCGATTTTCTCAAGGAGTTCGATGGTCAGTATTTCACTTATTTTCATCGGAAAGAAAAGAAGAGAGAATTTTTGAGTTTGAAACAAGGGAATCTAACTGTAAAGGATTACGAGACTCGTTTTAACGAGTTGATGTTATATGTGCCGGATCTGGTGAAATCTGAGCAGGATCAGGCCAGTTATTTCGAGGAAGGGCTTCGTAATGAGATTAGAGAGCGGATGACAGTGACTGGTAGGGAGCCGCATAAGGAGGTGGTACAGATGGCTTTACGAGCTGAGAAGCTTGCGACTGAGAATAGGAGGATTCAGACTGAGTTTGCAAAAAGGAGGAATCCTGGTATGTCTTCTAGTCAGCCAGTAAAAAGAGGCAAGGACTCAGCGATTTCAGAGAGTACTACTTCTGTTTCCATGACATCTCCTCGACCTCCATTTCCACCATCATAATAAAGACCTTCGAGGTTTAGCAGATCTGCTATGACTAGTTTTGGGAAGAGTTTCGGAGGTTCTGACAGATGCAGAAATTGTGGAAATTATCATAGTGGGCTATGTAGAGAGCCAACAAGATGTTTCCAATGTGGACAGACGGGTCATATTAGGAGTAATTGCCCACGGTTAGGACGAGCCACGATAGTTGCATCATCTTCACCAGCTCGCACTGATATACAGAGGAGAGATTCTTCTGGGTTGCCATCGAGACAGGGAGTGGCCATACGGTCTGGTGTGGAGAGTAATACCCCGGCACATCCACCTTCGAGACCACAGACTCATACCTCGACAAGAGTTTTCGCTATGACGGAAGATGAGGCATAGGTTCGACTTGGAGCAGTGACAGGTACTATGTCTTTATTTGATAAAGATGCTTATGTTTTGGCTCAGATAGGTCTTATGTGAGCACCACATTTGCATCAATTGCTGATAGAAACTTGTCACCATTAGAGGAAGAAATTGTAATTCACACCCCTTTAGGAGAAAAGCTAGTTAGAAACAGTTGTTATAGAGACTGTGGGGTAAGGGTAGGCGAGGAAGAATTTAGGGGTGACTTAATTCCTCTAGAGATCCTAGATTTTGATCTAATATTGGGTATGGACTGGTTAACTGCACATCGAGCGAACGTGGATTGTTTCCGAAAGGAAGTTGTTCT
>NC_030852.1:18035946-18054876 GCF_000208745.1 Theobroma cacao
TGGACAAGTTTGTTATTGTGTTCATTGATGACATACTGGTTTACTCGAGAGATAATGATGAGCACGCTGCCCACTTGCGTATAGTATTACAAACTTTGAGGGAAAGACAGTTGTATGCAAAGTTTTCGAAGTGTGAGTTTTGGTTACAGGAAGTGGTATTCTTGGGACACGTAGTATCGAGAACTGGAATATATGTTGATCCTAAGAAAGTAGAGGCAATTTTACAATGGGAGCAACCTAAGACAGTGACGGAGATTCGTAGTTTCCTCGGATTAGCTGGTTATTATCGGAGGTTTGTTCAGGGGTTTTCCTTAATAGCAGCTCTTTTGACCCGTCTAACTCGTAAGGGAGTTAAGTTTGTGTGGGATGATGTTTGTGAGAATCGATTTCAGGAGCTAAAGAACCGGTTAATCTCCGCTCCCGTTTTAACACTTCTTGTTAATGGTAAGGGATTTGTAGTATATAGTGATGCTTCAAAGTTGGGGTTGGGGTGCGTATTGATGCAGGATGAAAGAGTTGTGGCTTATGCTTCTAGACAACTAAAGAGGCATGAAGCAAATTACCCTACCCATGATTTAAAGTTAGCAACAATGGTGTTTGCTTTAAAAATCTGGAGGCATTACTTGTATGGTGAGCATTGTCGGATATTTACGGATCATAAGAGTTTAAAATATTTGTTCACCCAAAAGGAGCTTAATTTGAGGCAAAGGCGATGGTTGGAGTTGATAAAAGATTATGACTTGGTGAAAGACTATCATCCGGGAAAGGCGAACGTTGTAGCTGATGCCTTAAGTCGTAAGTCTTCATCGTCTTTAGCAGCACTTTAGAGTTGTTATTTTCTAGCATTAATAGAGATGAAATCTCTTGGGGTCCAGTTGAGAAATGGTGAGGATGGATCCTTATTGGCAAACTTCATTGTGCGACCTTCGTTACTTAATCAGATCAAGGACATTCAGAGGTCTGATGATGAGTTAAGAAAAGAAATTCAAAAACTGACCGATGGGGGAGTCAGTGAGTTCAGATTTGGAGAGGATAACGTCTTGATGTTTAGAGATCGAGTTTATGTTCCTGAGGAAACCAGTTAAGACAGGCGATCATGGAAGAAGCCCATTCATCTGCCTATGCATTACATCCCGGAAGCACCAAGATGTATAGGACTATCAGGGAGAATTATTGATGACCGGGTATGAAGCGAGACGTAGCAGAATTCGTAGCAAAGTGTCTCGTATGTCAGCAAGTTAAGGCGAAGCATCAGAGGCCAGTAGGTACACTTCAGTCTTTACCTATTCCCAAGTGGAAATGGGAGCATGTAACTATGGATTTTGTTTTGGGATTACCGTGGACACAGAGGGGAAATGATGCGATTTGGGTGATCGTAGATCGATTGACTAAGTCCGCTCACTTTTTAGCTGTCCATAGTACATACTCTATTGAGAAGCTGGCTCAACTCTATATAGATAAGATTGTGAGGCTACATGGAGTTCCCGTTTCTATAGTGTCAGACTGAGATCCTCGATTCACTTCTCGATTCTGGCCGAAATTTCAAGAAGCTCTCGGAACCAAATTGAAATTTAGCACTGCTTTTCACCCATAGACGGATGGTCAGTTAGAGAGGACTATCCAGACCTTGGAGGATCTGTTACGGGCTTGTGTCATTGACTTTATTGGGAGTTGGGACAGACATTTGCCATTGGTGGAGTTCGCGTATAATAACAGTTTTCAGTCTAGTATTGGGATGGCACCATACGAGGCTTTGTATGGAAGGAAGTGCCAAACTTTGCTCTGTTGGAATGAAGTAGGTGAAAGGAAGTTAGTGAGTGTGGAATTGATCGAGCTAACTAATGACAAGATCAAGGTTATACGAGAGAGGCTAAAGGTAGCCCAGGATAGGCAGAAGAGCTATGCAGATAAACGGAGAAAAGACTTGGAGTTTGAGATCGATGATAAAGTTTTTCTTAAGGTTTCTCCTTGNAAATTGAAATTTAGCACTGCTTTTCACCCACAGACGGATGGTCAGTCAGAAAGGACTATCCAGACCTTGGAGGATATGTTACGGGCTTGTGTCATTGACTTTATTGGGAGTTGGGACAGACATTTGCCATTGGTGGAATTTGCTTACAACAATAGCTTTCAGTCTAGCATTGGTATGGCACCATACGAAGCTTTATATGGAAGGAAATGTCGTACTCCACTTTGTTGGGATGAAGTGGGTGAAAGAAAGTTAGTGAGTGTGGAATTGATCGAGCTAACTAATGACAAGATCAAGGTTATACGAGAGAGGCTAAAGGTAGCCCAGGATAGGCAGAAGAGCTATGCAGATAAACGGAGAAAAGACTTGGAGTTTGAGATCGATGATAAAGTTTTTCTTAAGGTTTCTCCTTGGAAAGGTAATAATTTGAATACTTTGAAGTATTAAATTTTATTGATTATACTATCATGATAAATTATGGTGTTTTATTGGATAATGAAAGGTGTGATTCGATTTACGAAGAGGGAAAAGCTCAACCCGAGATATATTGGACCATTCCGAATCATTGAAAGGATTGGACTAGTGGCTTATCAGTTAGAATTACCTCCGGAGTTAGATCGGATCCACAACATTTTCCACGTCTCCATGCTTAAGAAATATGTACCAGATGTCTCCATGCTTAAGAAATATGTACTAGATCCCTCTCACGTCCTCGAAGCACCTCCGATCGAGTTGCATGACGATTTGAAGTTCGAGGTACAACCTGTGAGTATCTTGGATCGAAAGGATCGAGTACTGAGAAACAAGAGTATTTCAATGGTCAAAGTGTTGTGGAAAAGTGCTCGAATGGAGGAAATGACATGGGAAGTAGAGCATTAGATGAGGAACCTATACCCGCATCTATTTGTCGAATCTGGTAAATGAAATTTTGAGGTCAAAATTTTATTTTAAGGGGGGTAGAATTGTAAAACCTGACCCTATAAATACATGTCATGACATACATGCATTGAGTAGCATGTTATTACGCTAGAAAAGCACCTAAGAATAGACGAAACCCGATATTGTATCTAACAGTACACTTAAATTGATTTAACCTCGAACTAGTTCAAATAGGAATTGTAGGATAGAATTTAATATTTTATAGTTCAGGAATGACTAAAAATGATTGTTCGGAGTTCGAGGGTTCATTTGGGGTAAAATTAGAAATTTTGATATTCAAGGGCAAAATCGTCATTTTGCCACCTAAGATAATAATTTGATCATGGAGTGAAATTTTTGACCAAGATTTACTATTTGGAGTATAATTTAATGATAGGAAGTGAAAAAGTTTAATTTTGGTGATTTTTGGAGTGTAGGGGCAAAATCGTAATGCTGCCACCCACGGACAAAATTTGAGATTTTGAGAGAATTTAGATCAAATTTGACAAATTGGAGAATGGTATGAGTATAAGGGATAAAAAAAATATGTCTATGGGCAATTTTTTAAGTTTTTTAGGCAAAAATGTAATTTTTCACTTTTACGGGGGTAAAAGTGTAAATTTCAAAATTACTCCACCGAGACTTTGGATGAGTCTGAGAATTTTATCTAAGCTATGAATATATGAGACAAGTGTATGGTGAAAATTTGGAAACAAATGGATGAAATTTTTAAAAAATGGGCCAATGGGAAAGTGACATGTGGCATTTTTTTTAATGATATAATATTATTTCAATGAAAAATCAGCCCATTTAAACCCAAATTTTAAGTGCTGGCCGGCCATAAGGAAGAACAAGAGAGGAAATAGAGAGGAAAGGAAGAAAAAAAGAAAAACCAAAGAGAAACAAGAAAATTCAAAGGGAAATTCGCGATTTTCGACCGTTTACTCGTCTAACGGTAAGATTTTTCGATTTTAACTTGATTTCTACCTTTCCTATGCCTTTATTTCCATTTAGCATGCTTGAGGAGAGAGATCAAAAAGTGATATCAAGGGCTGGACGAAATTCTAGGGGAGAGAAATTGAAATTTTTAGGTTTTGATTTTTAGTTAAATTGATAGTTTTAGTTAGTTAAATGTGTTTAGAAATTAAATTGGGCAAGAAATCATTAAATTTTCACAATACCCACTCTTGGCTGGATGCTCAATGCTGTACAATGATGATGAATTGATTTTATTCTAAGGGAAATGAAGAGAAAATGATGAAAAACGATTAAACGTGATAGAAAAACAAAGTAGAAAATTAACCGAGTTAATGTCCCATTTTTGGCCGAATTTTCCAAGGAAGGGAGTGAGCTGATTTTGTTGTTTTTAGAAGGTTATTGGCTGATATTTAATGGTTAGAAATGTTGGAGAGAGAATGGGATGATTTAGAGCTAAAATGGAGCGCGTTAGCAATTTATCGGGCAAAGTGCCAAAAATAGGTTAATACCGCGTTTAAGCCGTTTTAGGCTATTGCATTTCATACCATGCATTAGTATAGGATTTAAGTTAATTATATAGTGATTTAGCATCAATGTGATGAATTGTGTAAATTTTTGTAATGTGTCTAGGAGGAGAGCCTTCCGGAAAAGGCAAAGAAGTCGTACCCGACGAGTAGTGATCGGGGCGCTTAGAAAGCTTTTAGTTTGTACAAACGGTGAGTAAACTTATTATTATTGTAAATTATCTAGAGTTTATTTTAAATGCCCTTTATGTATTTTATGAAATGAGAACGAGATTAAAACGGGATTTTTGATGTTTTAGGAATAAATGTGACAAATAAAAATATATTGTATTGATTATGAAATTGAGTAATTGGAGGCTACAAATTGACTTGAAAAATATATATTTTCCTAGGAATGGCTTATGAGAAATGAGTATATGTGGCTATATTTTGTGAATGCATTGGGAAATTTATGTAAGTTGTTTTACTATGCAGGCTGGATAAATAAATAAAAGCCACGTTATACTGTCGAAATTTTATTAAAATTGGTGGGTTAGTCACTGCAGTGACGGGTTTCCGTGGACTGCCTATTAGAGGGGCACGGTAAACCCAGTTATATAGTTACTCCGGTTGTAGAGGCGAGGAGGGTAACTCCCGGGGTAGTATTAGAGCTCACTTCACGTCGAACCCCCACGTGAATGTGTAACTCGGCCAACGCCAAGGAACGGCTGGTTTTAAAAATAAAAATGTGTTTCACGTGTGAATATTTTAACACCCTTGGCGGACTCGGTTAGATGCCTCGGCCAAGGTATCCCCGAGGATTAGTTTTGGCTTGAGCCTTGTTTTAATAAAAGACATAAGCCTTAACAATTGTTTTGGTAAATTACAAATATTTTATGGTTTAAGAAATAAATTGAAAACATTATGAAATGGGTTGAAATTTGTTGTTTAAACTTGCCTCCATTTTACTCGCCTTTAGATATTTATGATAATGTCTGTTTACTCATTGGGATTGCAAAATCTCACCCAACTCCTTTCCACCCATTTCAGGTTCAGTATAGACTGTAGATAGCTGATCTCATCGAGGACTACCATTGGATCTGCATTTTCCAAACCGTAGGTTCACAGTCCTCTTTACTTTTGTTTATTCGGGGGCCCTCTTGTTATTGTAAATTAAATTAAATATTTTGGCTTACTGTATTTCAGTATGTATAAATTTATTTAGCTTTTACGCTATAAAAATTATTCACGTATAACTCTATAAATATTGTTTTATAAGAAAATAGAATATTTCCCTTAATATTTCTTTTATTTTCTTATTATATTCAAATAACCGTAATTTCGTTTTAAATGAAGATTTTAGACTTTTAAACTCATTTTGAATATGAATTATTTCTTTTGTACTTGTATATTACGTTTTAGCCAGTTTTAAAATTTTTGAGAAAAAAATGATCAAAATACCCCTGTATGGCGAAAATTTTATTTTGATTGTTTTTGATCTAAAATAGTATATATTCTCTAAAAACTCAATATTTAACAATGATTGCTCTCAGGAAAGGAAAGAAACTGATATGTAAGCCTTGCGGGGTTCCGATTGGCATTCCGGATAATGAGTGTCAATCGGGACGTCGCGGCGATTGTCATGGGCCTGAGGGAGGTTCCGGGTCGTGACAAATCTCTTATAAAAAATTAATATTATTAAAAGTAAATATATTCATATGTGAAGTATATAATATTTAAAAGTTTAATTATGTTTTCTTTTGCTAATTTTTTTACTTTTTTTAAACTTTATTGAATCATAAATTATAAATTAGTAATTTCAAATTAATTGATTCTATAACATTAAAAAATTGATAAAAAGAAGAAAATAAATATTTAAATTTTAAAAAATCACATGATAAGATCTAATAAGAAATTTTTTAAAAAAACTAATACTTTATGTATGCTTTAGGATTAATTAGTTAATATATATAAATTAAGAAGATAGATATATAGTGAACTTATTAATTAAATATATTTAAAATATATTAGTTTATTATATCTATGTATACAAATTAGAATGATAGCTATATTTGTCACGATCCGGTACTCCCTTCGAGCCCGTGACATCCGCCGTGATGTCTCGATAGACATTCATTACCCAAAATGTCAACCAAAATCTTGCAAGGCTCTCGCATCAGTTTTACATCTCCCCTATGAGCAATAGTTACTAAATATCATGTTTTAGGGGATATAAACTATTTTTAACTCAAAACAAACAAAAAAATTATTTTTGCCACATAGGGTTATTTTGGTCATTTTTATCTAAAAATTTTGAAACCTAGTAAAAATACAGTATACGATCGAAAAGTATACATTTCTTATCTAAAAATAATTTTAGCAATCTAAATCATCAATTTGAAATAAAATTATGGCTAATCAAACTAAATAAAAATATAAAATAAAATATTTTATTTTCTTATAAAACAATATTTATAGAACTCTACGTAAATAATTTTTGTAGCGTAAAAGCAAAATATATTCATACATACAGTGGCACACGCAACCAAGTATACAAAATATTCTTCAATGACATGTGAGCCCCGAAATAAACAAATATGTACAAAAAGGTAGACCTTTGATTTCTAAGGATGTATATCCTAAAGTAGAACCTCGACGAAATCAGCTATCTACAGACTATCCTGATCCTGGAATGAATGGAAAAGAGGGTGGTGAGTTTATATAAACTCAGTGAGTAAACAAACATCATCTAAAATATCTAAAGTCGAGTAAATGGAGATAACTTAAAATAGTTCATCATACTATGATTCATAACGTTTCAAACTTATTTCAACTAAATAAAATAATTTCATTTCACTCAAATAATCAACATGACTTATGAATTTCTTAACAATTTAGCTTGTGCCAAAACTTATTCTCGGGGATACCTTGACCAGGGCATCCAACCTAGTCAGCCAAGGTTGTTAAAGAAAAGTTCATATATGCATAAAACACATTTTTACGTTTAAAAGCAGAGCCGTTCCTTGGTGTTGGCTAAGTTCACCCTCACATGGTGGTTTAGCGTGTACTGAACTCTAAAGCTTTACCTTAGGAGATACCCTTCGCGCCTCTCGTACCAAGGTAAAATATAACTGAGTTTATTGTGCCCCTCTCTAATAGGCTGGTCCATGGAAACCCACCACTGCAATGACTAATCAATATCCCACCAAATCAATAAAAGTTTCGACAGCATGACATGGCAATTATATTACTACCTAGCCTATTAAGGCAAAACAAACAGTTTATACAATTTCAACACAATTTCCAATTCAACCATTCATGCCAATATCACCATAAGCCATTCAATTCAAACCATAAATTTACAACACAATTAATCAGTCTCCAATTACTCAATTTCTAAAATCATCATTCAATTTCAAAATGATTTATAAAACTCATTTCACTTAATCACATTTTACTTATAAAACATAAGGATTTACCATTTAAACTCATTTTTCTATAAAATCACAAAAACGAATAAAAACTACTTTAGATAATTAAGATGATAATAAGGTTACTCACAATATCGGGAGTCGAAGTGCTCCTAGTCTCGGTCTTCGGGTACAATCTCCTTACCCTTATCGGAAGTTTCCCCACATAAACATAATGCACAATAAGCAATTTACTATATTTGTACTAAACCGTTATAAAACTAATTTAGGCTCTATATGAATGCATGAAATGGGATGCGAAATGTTCGAATTATTATCTAAATATGGTGTTCTACGTAGCTTTAATTATGTATCGAAATAAAATGGTATTAACCTTATTCGATCTATACACCGGTTAATTGGCCAATACATCCAATTCAACTCCAATTAACTTGATTCCATTTCCAACACTCCTAGTCATCAATTACAAGTTAAATAATATGTAGTATCACAAAAATCCATCATCAATATCTTCCTTGTAAAATTCGGCCATTGAAGGTTTAGTGTAGAACGTGTAATTTTCATGCTTGATTTTTACACCTTACATCATAAAATAACTAAAAACACCTAAATAGCATGAAATTCATCAAAGTTCATTATCCAATTTCTCTCTTGAAAATTTCAGCCAAGCAATGTGGGTGAAGGGCATGAAATTTCTTGCTTGTTTTTCATGCTAAACATCACCAAACAACTAAAAACACTACAATACCTTGAAATCTAACCAAATAAATCATCAAATCTTCTCTCCCTAAATTCGGTCAGCCATGAATCCTTCATGAGGTCTTGAATTTTAACCATGGTAATTGAAAAATAATGCATAGGAAAGGTAGATGACAAGCTAGAATTAAGAAATTTTACCTTTACTTGCTTAATTCCTTGAAATCCAATGAATTTTCTCTTGATTTTTTTCTCTAGGGTTTGTTCTATGCTTTTTCCCTTTTGTTCTTACCTTGGCTGACCAAGAGAAACGAGATGGGAGAGTTTTAGTTGTGTTTATAAAGGAAAATATAATAATATTAAAGCTTGACACTTGTCACCATGTGATTGGTCCATACATAAAACTTAATAATTAAGCATTTCTTCTCCACCACATAAAATCTCTCAATTATCCAAAGTATAAAATGAATTTCATGGGTTTGACAGGTGTCAAGGTGGTGTAAAATTTCAAAAATTCTAATTACGTCCTTGTGGACAAGTAAAATGACTTTTTTGCCCTTATGTTCGAAAAATTATCGAAATTAATATTTTTCACTTTTCAAGCTCAAATTATGTTCCAAATAGTCAAACTTGATCATAATTTCATCCACCATCCCAAATTTGCCCTTGGGTGGCAAAATGATCATTTTACCCTTATGTTATGAAAATTTCAATTTAACTCCAAATCAATCCCCGAACTCCGAATCACCATATTAAGTCATTCTAAGGTTCAATAACTCTCAATTGCATCTTAAAATCTTTATTTGAACTAGTTCGATGCTTAAATCAACTTAGTTGTACCACTAGGTACACTACCGATTTTTGATGATTTTTTCGAGGTATTTAAGTATGCAAGCATGTTGTCAAATACATGAATGACATGGCAAGTATATTATAGAGTAGGGCTTGACAGCACTACCCCCCTTAAAATAAAATTTTGACGTCAAAATTTCACTTACCAGACTCGGAGAAAAGATGAGAGTATTGGTTTCTCATTTGATGCTCAACTTCCCACGTCATCTCCTCCATCCGAGCATTTTTCCACAACACCTTAACCATTGGAATGTTCTTATTCCTCAACACTCGATCCTTTCGATCTAGAATATGTACAGGTTGCACCTCAAACTTTAAATCTTCTTGTAACTCAATCGGAGGTGTCTCGAGGATATGGGAGGGATCAAGTACATACTTCTTCAACATTAAGACGTGGAAGACATTGTGAATCCGATCCAACTCTAAGGGTAACTTTAGTCTATATTCCACTAGCCCAATCCTTTCAATAATACGAAAGAGTCTAATGTATCTCAGATTAAGCTTTCCTCGCCTTGCGAACCGGATCACACCTTTCATTATCCAACAAGATACCACAATTTACTACAATAATATAATCAAATAAGACTTAATACCTCAAAGTATTCAAATCATTACCTTTCCAAGGAGAGACCTTAAGAAAAACTCTATCATCAACTTCAAATTCTAAATCTTTTCTCCATCTATCCGAGTAACTTTCCTGCCTGTCTTGATCTGTCTTTAATCGCTCTCGGATAACCTTGATTTTGTCATTAGTTAGATCAATTACTTCTACATTAAACAATTTTCTCTCACCCATTTCATCCCAATAGAGTGGAGTTCGACTCTTTCTCCCATACAGAGCCTCGTATGGTGCCATCCCAATACTAGATTGAAAACTATTGTTACATGCGAACTCCACCAACGGCAAGTGTCTGTCTCAACTCCCAGTAAAGTCAATAACACATGCTCGTAGCATATCCTCTAAAGTCTGGATAGTCCTTTTAGATTGACCATCCGTTTGTGGATGAAAGGCATTACTAAACCTCAAATTAGTTTCGAGAGCCTCTTGAAATTTCAGCCAGAATCGAGAAGTAAACCGGGGGTCTCGATCTAACACAATAGAAACTAGAACTCCATGTAATCTCACAACCTCATCTATATAAAGCTTAGCCAGCTTCTCAATGGAATTCGTACTATGGATAGCCAAGAAATGGGTGGACTTAGTCAATTTATCCACAATCACCCATATAGCATCATTCCCACTCTGCGTCCACGGTAAACCCAATACAAAGTCCATAGTCACGTGTTCCCACTTTCATTTAGGGATAGGTAGAGGCTGAAGAGTACCGGATGGTTTCTGATGTTTCGCCTTGATCTGTCGGCATGTGAGACATTTCGCTACAAACTCTACTACGCATCGTTTCATATGTAACACCCCGTACTCTCGTTTAACCATCAAGAAGACCCTATCGATAAAATGAAGAGTCATTTGATGTAAATTAAGGGTCAAAAAGCAGTTACGGGTGAGAAAAATATTTTAAAATAAAACATTATTTTATGAATAAAATAATATTAATATTTTATCTATTATTGGAATTAGTCATGAAAAAGGATTATATGATTGATCTAAGTGGGGGAGAAGAAATAAGAAAGAATTTCAAAGAAAAACGATGATAATTGTGCTTGTGTGATTTTATTAAATCGAACTAGTGCGGGTAAGTAAATATTTAAAATATTATGATGACACCTCGTTGAAGCGCAATTTAGATATTCTAGTTGTATGCATGTAAAGGAAGAGAGATAGATGGAAATTAGAATTTTTAGATGTATCGGAAAGATCGAATTTTAAAATACAAAAGTTGAAGGGTTGTGTAGTAAATAAAATGAAATTGAGGACTTACATGTAAATTTTAATAATTAAAGGGAATAAAATAAATACTAACAACAATAATAAAAAAAATTAAATTATTATAAAAGATCACATGGGCAGCCGCCCATGTGTGGGATAAAGAAGCCAAAAATATAATAATTTTTTTTAAGTTAAATGATGGTAGGGGCTGGCTAAAGGACATAAAGGAGAAAGAAAAAGAATAAAAAAAAGAAGGGCCGGCCAAGTGAGATACAAGAGATGAAAGAGAGAAAGGCAAAGAAAAGTCAAAGCTATTTAAAGGAGGAGTAGCCGGACTTTAGAGAGAAAGAAAGAAGAAGAAAGGAAAAAGAAGTAGGGGAACATTGACAAGAAACTTGTCATTGTCGGCCCCACCATGAAGCCATATCAAATACAACCTTTCTTTGTCTCTTTCATTTTATCCTTAGCCATTTAGGGAGAAAAAGAGAAAGGGAGAAAGAGTCGAAATGTGAGAGAGAAAGGAGGAAGTGTCACGGGTTGAAGGGAGAATTTCTTGGGTGGTTGCAGCCGGTCTTGAGGGAAGAAATAGAGAAGAGAGGAAGTCATTTATGGAGCTAAATAAAAAAGGGAAAGGAACTGATTTTTGAGAGAAGAAAGGGAGGCCTTGTGCTATCGATTTTTGAGAGGAAAGAGGGGCTTTGTGCTGTCAATTTTTGAGAGGAAAAAAGGCCTTGTGTTGCTGGATTTTTGGGAAGGAAAAAAGAAGAAGCTGGGCTGTTATGGTGACCGACGGTGAGAGTGAAAGTAGAGAGCTTGCTGCCGGCGTTGGTAGTGAAAGAGGAAAGATGAAGGCTGCAGCAAAAAGGATGAGAAAGAGATCGGGTGAAGGAAAGGTAATGGAAGCATAAAGAAAAAAAAACATAATAATAATAAAAATATAAAATAAATAAATAAAGTAAAGTATATAATATATATATATAATAATATATATTAATGGGTTTCAATGTATAGGAGAAATAAGTAACGGTGGAACACTGTGGTGGTAGGCCAAAGAAAAATAACAAATGGTCGGTATGAGGGAATAGCTAGATACGTTTACGAATTAAATAGCGATGTAGCGTCCCGCTATTGTGAGATGAGTAGGGGTTGTCCATTTTAAAATTTTCGTAAATATATATATGTATTTTATTTANGGTGGTAGGCCAAAGAAAAATAACAAATGGTCGGTATGAGGGAATAGCTAGATACGTTTACGAATTAATAGCGACGTAACATCCCGCTATTGTGAGATGAGTAGGGGTTGTCCATTTTAAAATTTTCGTAAATATATATATGTATTATTTATTTTAAACGTGAAAATTGTGGATAGCATGTGCTGGTAGCACTTTTAGAGAATTGTGAATGCAAATTATGTTTAGAAATCGTTTTGAATATATATGTATAAATTATATGTAAAGTGTTTTCAAAATGGGGAAACAAGCCCTTCGCACTATTTTGCCTCAAAATCTATGCCTTATATTTGTGCAGTGTGCATCCATGATTATAATGTTTATTCACCATGCGAGTTATTGTTTCAAAATTGATGCACAAATTTTATTTTATGAAAATGATAATAGATTTTATCATACCTTGTGTTGAATACTTTGGGAATAATTTTGAGATGAGCTTTTAAGGACATAACACAATTTCAAAATAGTTTTACAAATCGAGAGATTCGAGAGTAGGCCGGTTGTCACTTCGGTTAAGTGTGACCCTCGTGCACGAGTGAGCTCAGCTAGAGAACCATTGGGTCACCGACGGGCGGTGAGGCATGGTTGAGGCCACGGCATGTGATATATGTATGCATGGCTAGGCCACCAAATGATTACGCGGTTGCGATCGTTTGATTCTCTGATGTCGGCCAAAATCGTGAGACTACCATGGCACAAGGGAATCCGATGAAAGCGATGCTTTCGGATGTTATTACGTGGTAGCAAGACCACGGGTTTATTTTCATTCCTTACTCGAGAGTGGCATCTCTAGGTTTTTTAAACTCATATTTCTTTGCATGGTGAAAACGAAATTTAACGGTTTTTCTGCAACTCCCCTTATTTTTGCGGTAAAATGAATTTTAACTCCTTGAGTGCGAGGTGATTTGTGATTTACGTATGCGTTTGATTAACATTCGATTTCATGGGAGCTTGTCGAATATACTGATTTGATTTGAGTAAAATGTCAATTGATCTTGACGACGGAATTTTTTTATGTAAAATTGTTTTAATTCAATATTTCAAATGATTGACTTGAATAAGGTTATTGATTTGTTTTGTAGCAAAAATTTTTATCTGCCTTGGTTAATTTACCAATTGAAGTGTTTACAATGTGTAAGAAATCCTCGGTTTTTCATATAAGGCACAAACTTCCGTTTGAAATAAATTATTTTTATAATCTTGCATTTTTAATATCAACTAACCTGTTGTTTGCTTGTTTCCCATCTACGCCCTACTCACGGAGCCAATGATCACTGAGTTTGTGAGACTCACACCCCTTTTTATTTCCCTTTTTGCAGACAGTGATCAGCCTAGTGCGTAATCATCGACACATACGGTCCACCACAGATAAGTAAAGGCATCTCATAGCATTTTATCCCGAGTCGCTCCGCTGTTAGAGATTGAGTTGTAGTACTTTGGTTTTACTATGTAAACAAATATTAGTTTTGATAAAAACATAAATTTTAGATTCTTGAACTCAATGTATTTAATTGTGATATCATGACTTAAAGTCAAAACTTAATGGCTATGCTTCTTGTGAAATTTTAAGTTAAAAAAAAAAACTATATATGGTTCAAACATTAATATAGATTAGTAAAGGTGTACAATGAGTTATGGAGAAATTTCTTTTAGGCTTGTTCGGGACTTGGCGGGATCTCCCGGAGGTCTCGGACGCCGGTAGCGACTGAGGAGGGGTCGTTACAAAGTTGGTATCAGAGCCCTAGGTTTAGTCGAGTCTTAGGGATGCTTGTGTCAGTCAGCGGAGTTGCCGGAGTTAATGTAGAGTCTTGTTTATGGTTTGTGACTGCAGCACAAGTCATAGATAGGAGGCTATATAAACTTTTATTCTTAGTAACCTACCCTTTTGTTATTGTCATATAAAGGACATAAGTGGTACCGTTTCCCAGGTTTGAGATGCCACCCGAGACACAAGTTACTATTAGAAAGCTTTTAAGCAAAATGCTCCTAATGAAAGGTGGATATAATGATATACCCCTCTGACTAAGAGTGGAGGAAAGTGAAGTTGGACTAATAGGTCTGTAATAACTCATTCATTTGGTGGAGTTAAAATTTGAGTCATAATTGTCAAAAGGAAGAAAATTTGATGACTATGGATGGTATTTGAGGTTAATATAAAGGAGAACATACGATAATGGTAATAAAAGGCATAATTTGATTAGAATAAATAATGATCATTGAGATTCACTTGAAGCTTGTACATCTAAGTATTAAGGGAGATTTATTGATTGTTGACAAGTGTTATAGGATGAGATGTATTTGAAAATATTGGCTTTGCCTATTATAAGTGATAAGCACAAGGGAATATAAATAGTTATGGAAATTGTGACGTAAGCCTGGAGGAAAACCAAACGGTTGAGGATGATTAATATAGTAACCTTAAATTTAGACGAATAATGTTGATTAAGTAAATTCCAACAACTACCATACCACGGTGCTAAGAACACTTCATGTCTAGGACGCATGAATAAAAGGTGGAAAAGCATGAAATTAAACTTACAAGCTGAATTATGGTCATTGGACTTGATGTTAAGCTTCGTTAATTGGAGTTTTAAGGTCCTGGAAAGTCTTTATACAAATGAATAGAGAAGTTTCTAAATTGCTATGCAAAATATTAAGATAAACATTACGCAGACTAAAGCCAAGTCCTAAGAATTAAGGGAGATAGGAGATTAAGCCTTGTTAAAAAGCTAAGGAAATAGTGAATGAAAAGTGAGATGAATGATGGGAGAAATATGAATGTTGTTACGTTGTGCATAAGAAGCTTAAGGATAATCAATGTAATCATACTAAGTGAGTTCTATATGGTCCAGATTAAGAACACGGACACTTTGGGAGATCTTAAAATAATGTCCATTGGGAACCAATGAATTGGAATGTTAATAAGCATACATTGAAATGTTAAGGTTATGAAAGGCTATGGAGATAAGACTTTGATTGTTTAAATCCTCAACGAAATTGTATTAAAGGAAGTGCTTAAGTGTTTTGGAAATGTACGAAAAAGTGTGAGATTGCACTAGTTTGACTATTTATAAGAGGTTGAATTTGGATGGTCATGAGTGGCTGGTGAGCAACCAGGCAATGTGTAAGTAAATGAGCTGAGGGAGTTATGATTGGTAGATAAGAGTAGAACTCTAATGATGAGATTGTGTTCATTGCTTGAGGCATTGAACTATAAGTTATAGGTTTGCATTCACTCTGTGAACACCCTGATGACATAGTTCGAGAGATTTCTAACAATGTGAAAACATTAAAGTTCAAGGAGCAAATGACTATATGGCCAAGTTGGGGCTCGTGACTGATATGTCACATAAGTATGAAGATGTATTGCAAATATATATAAGGATGCCTGGAAATGTTGGTTTGAGGCAATGATTATCTTGCCGATATCTAGATCTGCTGAAGTTGTGGTCTCTATATGCTTGTAGAAGCAAGGCATAAATTGTGAAATGTGCCTCCCTCACCAGTTTTAATTTATTTGATTAATTATCAAGGCAAAGTACCTAATAAGGGTAGGTAAAGGTTGAATTGTGTTACGAATATTTAGAGAACAAGGGTGATATGGTTTGATTAAATGATACTACCCTTGGTAAAGGAATAAAAATGCGCTACGGGAATTGTAGAGATTCACTTAGAAAAAGCTGACGATTTAAGATTTTGAGTATTTATATACGAGAAAAGACTTTGGTATTGAGCAACGACCTAGATGCATGACACTAGAATATGAATTTGGATAAAAAAAATCAACTTTTAAGAGACATGGTATTTTGGGGGTGGTGCCAATTAGTGATTATCTCTAGTATGAGTATAGAACACATAACCCGGTTTTGAGTATTCCCCATAGAATGGTGAGCATGATCTGATTAAACGTGAAAGGAGATGATTTTAAACTAAAATTGACGGTTATTTTAATATTACAAAAGATTCATTGAACTTGCTATGCCTTAGATTACTTGAAGTCGAAATTTTTGGAAATATATTTAGGAATATATATGTTGCAAATTGGTACAAAAATTTATATGGAATTAGTTATAATTTGACTTAATGATGATGTTTTGTCAGTGGATATAGTACTAGATAATGATTAAGATAATCTATCAATGATCTTGGCAGTGAACAAGTTGATTATAATACTGCCAGCTTAAAGGTAAGTGTTTATACTTCTGGTATGAACTCAAAATTCTATCATACTGCGATCAACTTGGTGTTTTTGACATAGTTTGAGAGGCTTGGAATATGAACTAGCTTAATTGTAAGCTAGACCTTGTTAAAGCTATTATGACGTATACAAATAGAGAAGTATGCCATGAATTTAGTATCCTAAGGGGCAATGGAAAACAATGTATTAGTTTTGGTATAACTCCAATATATAGTTTTCATATATGAAGATTTAGGGAAAAATTTATAACTTATGCATAAGAGTTGTGCATTTGAATTCATGTAAGAAAAGTTTAAAATCTACTTGTTGGCATAAAGCCCATGATGGAGAATGAATAATTTTGGATTTAATTTTTAAGGTAATAGGACTAAAAGAAGTTAATTTCGGAAAGGTCTCAATAAACGATTCCTTGATTTAAGGTGCACTTAAGGAAAGATAAATGTCTAATTCCATCTTTAGATTGATCAACTAATGAGGCCATGAGATTTGCCATTTGGAGTAAATTTGAGGGATTTCAAGTTAGCTATATTGTATGTGGCTGATGACGAATAAGTTAGCTATGATATTGGAGATATAGAGATGATTAGTAATCAAGACAAGACTTGGAAAAGAACTTTAAAGGAAAATTTTGAGCAATTTAATTTTTAAGTGGTTGAGCTATTGATTAAAGAGATTGATTAAGATTATAAAGATATATATACAAGAATATCATTAATTATTGAAATGCCTTGTGGTATAAGTTGAAATTATCTAGTAAGCATTCGATCATGAAAGTACTGTAGTTTTGTTTTTGGGAATATAGTTACTAATGGTTATTAGATTTGAATCATCCATGATGTTAAATATATTTGAAATAAATAAAGCATGTCTTGATCCTTACGTATTATGGAATGCTTGAATGGAAATTGTATGGAAGTAGGTAAAACGAAATAGAGATTGGTTAACAAGTTAGACCCTTAGTCAATGGTTGAATAAATACTCGAATGTCGGAAGGTTTAATAAAAGACCAAGGTAGAGGTATTGTGGATGGTTATGTAGGAATTGTGGATGGTTATGTAAACATGCATAATCGATAATTTAAGAATGATTTGATTGAGGTGTGATTGGGATTAATGATATATTTAATTTCCCTTTATAAGATGAAGAATAATATTGATTTAATTTAAGCAGTGTGGTACTAATAATTAAATGTATTATGACATTGTCAAGTTTTCTATAAAGATTGGAAATTGATATAATTCATAAGACCGAGATCCTATGTGAGACCTCAACCTCTATAGGCTTGTAACTAAGTATAGATGTAATAATACAAGCTAGGGGAAGTTTCGTCATTTCTCTAATAAGCTTCCAGAAGAAAGTTTTATGATATTTTAATGCTTAAATGGGTATAAGACTGCATAAATGATGTGTGCTGATGAAAACACGAAGAAAACTAAAAGTTTCAACAATTTTCATAACAGCGGCAAAATGGTCATTTTTCACCTCGAGTTAAAATTTTAAGTTTTTATGAACTCGAACATGTCTAGACCATTATGGATATTGTCCTAGTGTTAAAAGAGCAAAAAGATTCATAAAAGATTCGGGGAGAGTAAGTTAATTGGTGGAGGGGCATTTTCATAATTTTAAAAGAAAGGATAAGATTGCCTATAAATACCTAGAATTTCCAGCAGCTTTTTGAATTTTCCAGCAGCTGGTCTTCTTCTTCCCTTTTCCTCTCTCACGGTTTTTCAAACTCCATGGAAGCTTGATTTTCAAACTTTCACAACTTTCTCTTTCTAGCTCCAATTTTCATGCTTTTGGTGCACCCTTCCATAAACCCTTATGCTATTTCATCTTCTCACTTCAAAAACCTTGAAATATCTTGTTTTCATACTTTCTCTCACTAATTGGGTGTTTTAGAGAGAGAAAGAGAGAATCACTCCATTGACTTAGAAGCTATTGGAAGAGAATCCAACTACAAAGGAACCCTAGGGTGAGTGATGCACCAAGTTTGATTTTTAGCTGTAGAAAATGGCTAGTAATTGTGATTTATGAGCTGTTTTGTTGTTTAGTATGTTCATTACTTTTTAGTGATTAAGATAGTGAACATAGATAGCCATTTAAAATGGCAATTGAAAACTAGCTAAGAGATAGCTTTTAGAGTTCATAGTGTGTAAATTAATCTATTGCTTATGTTAATGTGATCTTAGGTTTTTAAGGAAGCACCATCATTTCAATTGGATCATTAGGGGAATTTGAGTCAACTAAAGGTTCTACAATCAATTGGTGAGTGGACTACCTTCAAAACTGATTTTGGAAATGTGATGGATTTGACAAAGTGTTTGAATG
>NC_030852.1:18056124-18074028 GCF_000208745.1 Theobroma cacao
CATTCAGTAGCTGTACATTCATCCGAGTCCCTCCGCTGGAAGTCAAGTCTTCTTTTTGAGATGTATAGGCGAACCTAATGTACATTATTGGAATACATGTTGTAGACAATGTATGTATATAATAAATGAGAAATGCCAATTCGAGTTGGAAATGTCTATTACTATTTTTATTTTTAAGTTTTGAAAAATGACTTAGCAGTTTATGATGGAATGATGAACACGTCAGACTATTAAGCTTGCTTGGGCTTAGTGGACTACGTCCATTAGGCCCATGCGCCAGTCATGGCCCGAAATTTGGGTCGTGACAAAGTTGGTATCAGAGCCTTAGATTTGTCTAGGTCCTAGAATTTCCTTTTGTTGGTCCAGCGGAGAGTCGGGTCTTTATGTGGGAACTTTAGTTGTAAAGTGTGAACCGCGGCACATTTTACAACCAAATGACCGCATAGATTCCCTATCTTAGAAACCACTTTTTGCCTTAAGTATGATTATAATATGTGTTTAATAACAGATGTTTGCTCTTGTCTAGGTAAGAATGTCTCCTAAGACACGAGCCACCTCAAGACGGATAGGGGAGCAAGATGCTCCTATTGATATGGCATATAGGCCACTAGCATCCAACAGGAGAGGTAGAGGTAGACGTGGCAGGGCCTTTAGGCCGGTGAGAGCAGATATGCCTGTGAGTAGGCGAGATGAGGGATAGTCCTCAGGTGATGTAGATAGACACCCAACTGGGGGTATTACTATCGAGGATTTAGCGACAGGCCTACAAGGAGTCAACCGGGTTGTAGAGATGATGGCGACCCGTATGGAGGATATATAGAGGGTAGTAGAAGGGAGACCTACAATACAGGAATCTCCTAGCTCCCAAGGACAGGCCAATCTCCAATATCGTGAGGTTGAGAGGGGTCACTTAGAGATTTCTCTTCCCGATTTCCTAAAGCTTAAGCCTCCATCATTTTCAGGGTCTGATGCATCAGAGAAACCCTAAGTTTTCTTGGATAAGATGAAGAAAATATGAAAACCTTGGGATGCTCCAGTGTTCGGTCAGTTGAGTTAGCCGCTTTTCGATTAAAGGATGTGGCGTAGGAATGGTATAGCTCCTTGTGTAGAGGCAGACTGACGGATGCAACACCATTGGCTTGGAGTGAGTTTAGTGTAGCCTTCTTGGATAGGTTCCTACCACTCAGTGTACGTAATGCCAGAGCCAGAGAGTTTGAGACTTTGGTACAGACTTCGAGCATGACGGTGTCGGAGTATGACATCAAGTTCACACAGTTGTCTCGGTATGCTCCCTACCTCGTTTCTACTAAGGAGATGAAGATTCAGAGATTTGTGGATGGGTTAGTAGAGCCACTATTTAGGGCTGTGGCATCTCAAGATTTCACTACCTATTCTGCAGCAGTAGATTGTGCTCAGCACATTGAGATGAGAACCAGTGAGAGTAGGGCTACGAGGGATAGAGCAAAGAGGGCCAAGACAGAAGGTTATCAGGGTCGTAGAGATTTCAGCAGTGGTGGTTCGTCTTCTAGCCGTCAGGGTCCACAGAGGGACTCACGATTACCTCAGCAGGGGAGTGACGCGCCTGGTGCTAATATTAGGATGGGATAGAGAACCTTCAGTTCTAGGAGGCGGCAAGATTCTAGACAGAGTAGTCAAGTCACCCATCCTTGTGATACTTGTGGGAGATGACATAGTGGACGATGCTTCCTTACCACAAGAACTTGTTTCGGGTGCCGTCAACCTGGGCATATTAGGAGGGATTGTCTGAGGGCTCAACAATTACAAGATTCTACTCGTTGTTCCACCCAGCCAACTTCGTCTACTCCTTCAGTTGCTGCCTCATTTGGACGGGAGGCTAGTGGATCAAGAGGTAGAGGTGCTGGTACTTGCTCTCATGGCAGGCCATCTAGGTCTAAACATCAGAGTTTTGTTGGTAGAGGCCAGGCGAGGGTGTTTGCTTTAACACAGCAGGAGGCTCAGACATCCAATGCAGTGGTCTCAAGTATTCTCTCCGTTTGTAATATGAATGCTCGGGTACTATTTGATCCTGGTGCTACCCATTCTTTTATCTCTCCATGTTTTGCATCTCGATTGGGTAGAGATTGTGTTAGGAGAAAGGAACAATTAGTGGTGTCTACTCCTTTAAAGGAGATATTTGTGGCTGAATGGGAATATGAGTCTTGTGTAGTGTGAGTCAAGGACAAAGACACTTCGGTGAATCTAGTGGTGCTAGACACCTTAAACTTTAATGTGATCTTGGGGATGGATTGGTTATCACCCTGCCATGCTAGTGTGGATTGTTATCATAAATTGGTTAGATTTGATTTCCCCGATGAACCATCATTTAGTATTCAGGGGGATAGGAGTAATGCTCCAACCAATTTGATATCGGTCATTTTTGCTAGAAGATTATTGCGACAGGGTTGTATAGGTTACTTGGCGGTGGTAAGGGATACTCAGGCAAAGGTTGGAGATGTAACTCAAGTGTCGATAGTGAAGGAGTTCATGGATGTATTTCCTGAGGAGCTACCAGGTTTACCTCCCGAGCAGGAGATTGAATTTTGTATAGATTTAATTCCCGACATTAGACCTATATCCATACCCCCATATAGATTGGCATCGGCAGAGCTTAAAGAGCTTAAGGGTCAATTGGAGGATTTGTTGGATAAAGGTTTCATCCGACCTAATGTATCCCCATGGGGAGCATCGGTGCTATTTGTGAAGAAGAAAGATGGGTCATTTAGGCTGTGCATTGACTATCGATAGCTTAATAAAGTGACAGTGAAGAATAAGTATCCTCTCCCAAGGATAGATGATTTATTTGATCAATTACAAGGAGATTGTAACACCTCGTACTCTCGTTTAACCATCAACAAGACCCTATCGATAAAACGAAGAGTCAATTAATGTAAATTAAGGGTCAAAAAGCAGTTATGGGGTGAGAAGAATATTTTGAAATAAAATATTATTTTATGAATAAAATAATACTTAAATATTAATATTTTATCTATTATTGGAATTAGTCATGAAAAAGGATTATATGATTGATCTAAGTGGGGGAGAAGAAATAACAAAGAATTTCAAAGAAAAACGATGATAATTGTGCCTGCATGATTTTATTAAATCGAGTTAGCGCGGGTAAGTAAATATTTAAAATATTATGGTGACACCTCGTTGAAGCGCAATTTTGATATTCTGGTTGTACGTATGTAAAGGAAGAGAGATAGATGGAAATTAAAAATTTTAAATGTATCGGAAAGATCGAATTTTAAAATACGAAAGTTGAAGGGTTGTGTAGTAAATAAAATGAAATTTAGGACTTACATGTAAATTTTAATAATTAAAGGGAATAAAATAAATATTAACAACAATATTAAAAAAAATTAAATTATTATAAAAGATCACCTGGGCAGCCGCCCATGTGTGGGATAAAGAAGCCAAAAATATAATAATTTTTTTTAAGTTAAATGATGGTAGGGGCCGGCTAAAGGACATAAGAGAGAAAGAAAAAGAAAAAAAAAAGAAGGGCCGGCCAAGTGAGATACAAGATATGAAAGAGAGAAAGGCAAAGAAAAGTCAAAGCTATTTAAAGGAGGAGTAGCCGGACTTTAGAGAGAAAGAAAGAAGAAGAAAGGAAAAAGGAGTGGGGGAACATTGACAAGAAACTCGTCATTGTCGGCCCCACCATGAAGCCATATCAAATACAACCTTTCTTTGTCTCTTTCATTTTATCCTTAGCCATTTAGGGAGAAAAAGAGAAAGGGAGAAAGATCCGAAATGTGAGAGAGAAAGGAGGAAGTGTCACGAGTTGAAGGGAGAATTTCTTGGGTGGTTGTAGCCAGTCTTGAAGGGAGAAATAGAGAAGAAAGGAAGTCATTTATGGAGCTAAATAAAAAAGGGAAAGGAACTGATTTTTGAGAGAAGAAAGGGAGGCCTTGTGCTGTCAATTTTTGAGAGGAAAGAGGGGCTTTGTGCTGTCGGTTTTTGAGAGGGAAAAGAGGCCTTGTGTTGATGGATTTTTGGGAAGGAAAAGAGAGGAAGCTGGGCTGTTATGGTGACCGGCGGTGAGAGTGAAAGTAGAAAGCTTGCTGCCAGCGTTGGTAATGAAGGAGGAAGGATGAAGGCTAAAGCAAAAAGGAAAAGAAAGAGATCGGGTGAAGGAAAGGTAATGGGAGCATAAAGAAAAAAAAACATAATAGTAATAAAATAAAAATAATAAAAATATAAAATAAAATAAAATAAAGTAAAGTATATATATATATATATTAATGGGTTTCAATGTATAGGAGAAATAAGTAACGGTGGAACACTGTGGTGGCAGGCCAAAGAAAAATAACGAATGGCCGGTAAGAGGGAATAGCTAGATACGTTTACGAATTAATAGTGACGTAACATCCCGCTATTGTGAGGTGAGTAGGGGGTGTCCATTTTAAAATTTTCGTAAATATATATTTATATGTATTATTTATTTTAAACGCGAAAATTATGGATAGCATGTGCTGGTAGCAATTTTAGAGAATTGTGAATGCAAATTATGTTTAGAAATCATTTTGAATATATAAGTATAAATTATATGTAAAGTGTTTTCGAAATGGGGAAACAAGCCCTTCGCACTATTTTACCTCAAAATCTGTGCCTTATATTTGTGCAGTGTGCATCCATGATTATAATGTTTATTCACCATGCGAGTTATTGTTTTGAAATTCAGGCACAAATTTTATTTTATGAAAATGATAATAGATTTTATCATACCTTGTGTTGAATACTTTGGGAATAATTTTGAGACGAGCTTTTAAGGACATAACACAATTTCAAAATGGTTTTACAAATTGAGAGATTCGAAAGTAGGCCGATTGTCACTTCGGTTAAGTGTGACCTTCGTGCACGAGTGAGCTTTAGCTAGAGAACCATTGGGTCACCGACGGGCGGTTAGGCGTGGTTGGGGCCACGACATGTGATAAATGTACGCGTGGCTAGGCCACCAGATGATTACGCGGTTGCGACCGTTTGATCTCTGATGTCGGCCAACATCGTGAGACTACATGGCACATGGGAATCCGGTGGAAGCGATGCTTTCGGATGTTATTACGTGTATTTTCATTCCTTACTCGAGAGTGGCATCTCTGGGTTTTTTAAACTCATATTTCTTTGCATGGCGAAAATGAAATTTAACGATTTTTTGCAGCTCCCCTTATTTTTACGATAAAATGAATTTTAACTCCTCAAGTGCGAGGTGATTTGTGATTTACGTATGCGTTTGATTAACATTCGATTTCATGGGAGCTTGCCGAATATATTGATTTGATTTGAGTAAAATGTCAATTGATCTTGACGACGAAATTTTTTTATGTAAAATTGTTTTAATTCAATATTTCAAATGATTGACTTGAATAAGGTTATTGATCTGTTTTGTAGCAAAAATTTTATATGCCTTGGTTAATTTACCAATTGAAGTGTTTACAATGTGTAAGAAATCCTCGATTTTTCATATAAGGCACAAACTTCCGTTTGAAATAAATTATTGTTATAATCTTGCATTTTTAATATCAACTGACCTATTGTTTGCTTGTTTCCCATCTACGCCTTACTCACGAAGCCGATGATCACTGAGTTTGTGAGACTCACACCCTTTTTTATTTCCCTTTTTGCAGACAGTGATCAGCGTAGTGCGTAATCATCAACGCGTACGGTCCACCGCAGATAAGTAAAGGCATCTCATAGCATTTTATCCCAAGTCGCTCCGTTGTTAGAGATTAAGTTGTAGTATTTTGGTTTTACTATGTAAACAAATATTAGTTTTGATAAAAACATAAATTTTAGATTCTTGAACTCAATGTATTTAATTGTGATATCATGACTTAAAGTCAAAATTTAATGGCTATGCTTCTTGTGAAATTTTAAGTTAAAAAAAAAAACTATATATGGTTCAAACATTAATACAGATTAGTAAAGGTGTACAATGAGTTATGGAGAAATTTCTTTTAGGCTTGTTCAGGACTTAACGGGATCTCTCGGAGGTCTCGAACGCCGGTAGCGACTGAGGAGGGGTCGTTACATCATACTTGGCCACCAATAACTTTCTTTGATAGTCTTGTACATTTTGGTGCTTCTAGGATGTAAAACATAGGCGGAAGAATGAGCTTTCTCTAAAACAGCTCGTCTCAACTAATCATCCTTAGCGACACAAACCCAGTCTCCAAACATCAAAATTCCATCATCATCGAGTATGAACTCACTAGTTTCTCCATCTTGCAGCTTTTGAACTTCTCGTTTCAACTCATCATCAGACTTATGCAATTCTCTAATTTGATTGAACAATGAAGGTCTCACAACGAAAGTTGCAAGTAAGGTTCCATCCTCACCATTTCTTAATTGGATCCCTAGAGATTTCATCTCAAGTAATATCGAAAAATAAGAACTTTAAAGTGTTACTAATGAAGATGAGGATTTACGACTTAAAGCATCTACTACAACATTTGCCTTCCTAGGGTGATAATCAATCATTAAGTCGTAATCCTTAATCAACTCTAACCATCGTCTCTATCTCAAGTTAAGCTATTTCTAGGTGAGCAAGTATTTCAAACTCTTATGGTCGGTAAAAATCCGACAATGCTCACCATATAAGTAATGCCTCCAAATTTTCAACGCAAAGACTACTGCTGCTAACTCTAAATCATGGGTAGGGTAATTTGTCTCATGCTTTTTCAACTGTCGGGAAGCATAAGCTATCACTTTCTCATCTTGCATTAACACGCACACTAATCCCATTTTAGAGGCATCCCTGTACACCACAAATTCTTTCCCATTAATAGGAAGTGTCAAAATGGGAGCGGAGGTCAATCGATTCTTCAGCTCCTAAAATCGACTCTCACAGACATCATCCTACTTGAACTTAACTCCTTTACGAGTCAGATGAGTTAGAGGAGTAGCTATCAATGAGAATCCCGGAACAAACCTTCTATAATAACTGGCTAAGCCAAGGAAACTTTGAATCTCTGTTACTGTTTTCAGTTGCTCCCACTGTAAAATTGCCTCAATCTTCTTGGGATTAACATAAATTCTAGCTCTAGACACCACATGTCCCAAGAAAACCACTTCTTTTAACCAGAACTCACATTTAGGAAACTTTGTATAGAGTTGTTTTTTGCGCAAAGTTTGCAACACAATGCATAAATGGGCAGCATGTTCGTCGTCATGCTTCGAATAGACCAAAATTTCATCTATGAATACTATCACGAACTTATCTAAGTATGGATGGAACACCTCGTTCATAAGATCCATAAAAGATGCCGGGCATTAGTCAAACCAAACGGCATAACCAGAAACTCATAACGCCCATAACGCGTCCTAAAAGCAGTCTTGGGTACATCCTACTCCTTAATCTTCAACTAATAATACCCAGACCTCAAATCAATCTTAGAAAACACCATAGCACCTTGTAACTGATAAAAAAGATCATCGATCCGTGGTAGAGGGTATTTATTCTTGATGGTCACTCGATTCAGCTAATGTTAATCAATACATAACCGAAGAGTGCCATCCTTCTTCTTTACAAATAGAATTGGTGCTCCCCAAGAAGAAGTGCTAGGGCGAATAAAACACTTATTTACCAAATTTTGTAACTGGACTTTCAGTTCCTTCAACTCCATTAGAGCCATTCGATACGGAGGAATAGAAATAGGTGCAGTACTTGGGAGTAGATCAATAGGGAACTCGAGCTCTCGATCAGGAGCTAGTCCCGGTAAGTCATCAGGAAATACATAAAAAAACTCACTTACTATTGGGACATCCTCTAACTTAGGTTCCCCCTTTGAAGTATCGATCACGTGTGCTAAATATGCTGGATACCCTTTCTATAGCAATTTTAGAGCTTTAATGGTCGAGATTACATAGGACGGTAATACTCGACGTTCCCCTGCAAATATAATCTCTGCTCCCTCAAAATTTCGAAGTACAACTTTTTTTCGAAAAAAATAATCCACGTTTTCCCGATGTGCAGTTAACCAGTCCATACCCAATATTAAATCAGAATCCCGGATCTCTAGAGGAATTAAATCACCCTTAAATTCTTCCTCACAAACCATTACCCCACAGTCTCTATAACAAGTGTTTCTAACTAGCTTCTCTCCTAAAGGGGTGTGAACTATAATTTCTTCCTCTAATGGTGATAGGTTTCTATCAGAAAATGATGCAAATGTCGTGCTCACATAAGACCTGTCCGAGCCAGAATCTATTAAGACATATGTATCTTTATCAAATAAAAACATAGTACCTGTCACTGCTCTAGGTCGGACCCGTGCCTCATCCTCCATCACAGCAAAAACTCTTATTGAAGATCGAGTCTTTGGCCTAAAGGGTGGATGTGTTGGGCCATTACTCTCCACATTGGACTGTATGGCTACTCCTTAACACGGTGGTAACCCAAAAGAATCTCTCTTCTGCATATCCGTGCGAGTTAGTGGAGATGGAGCAGCTACAGTAGCTCATCCGAACTATGGGCAAGTACTCCTAATATGACTTGGCTGACCACAATGAAAATATCATACGGGCTCCCTACACAGCCCAACATGATATTTCCCACAATTTCTGCATCTATCAGAACCTCCGAAACTCTTCCCAAGAATAGTCATCGCAGATTTACTAAATCTCGGAGGCCTTTGCTACGGTTGTGGAAATGGGGGTCGGGAGATGTTATGGAAGCAGAGGTAGTACTCCCTCAAGCAGATAAATCCCTGCCCTTTTTAGGTGGCTGACTGGATGATGTATTTGGATTCCTCCTCTTAGCACACTCGGCTTGAATCCTCCTATTCTCAGTCGTGAGCTTCTCAGCCCATAGAGCCATCTGCACAACCTCTTTATACGGTTCCTTACCGGTCACTATCATGCACTCTCTAATTTCATTTCGGAGCCCTTCCTCGAAGTAGTTAGCCTGATCCTACTCGGTTTTTACCAGATTGGGCACATAAGACATTAGCTCATTAAAACGAGCCTCATACTCCTCTATTGTCAAATTTTCCTGTTTCAGACTTAAGAACTCTCTCTTCTTTTCCTTTTGATAAAAATAAGTGTAATATTGACCGTCGAAATCCTTTAGAAAATCTAACCAAGTCAAAGGAGTAGTAGAATGAGATTTTACCGAATTCCACCAAGTATGGGCCCTCTTTTCAAGTAGTTTTATGGCCACCATCAATTTCATATCCGTAAGTGTGTCTGATGCCTAAATGATCCAGTCTTTAGCTGCAATTGCGTCCAAGTCACCCGTAAAAGAAATGCAACCTAGCTGCTTAGCCTTTTTAAGTTTCTTAAAAATTGATACATCGGGTATTTGTGGTGGAACAGGAGGTGGTGGTGGTGGCCCTAAAGGAGCGACCAGAGGAACAGTAGGAGGAGCTTGACCAGCTTGAGCCTAGCTAGTAATAGTGGTGAGGAAAGTTGCCAATGCCTGAACTGCCTCAGGAGGAATGACAGGAATACCAGTAGGATGTGAAGGAGGTGGAGGATGTGGATGAGTCTCAGTCTGCTCAGTAGCAGGTGTTGCCCGAAAAGTAGACACAGTCGATTCCCCCTCTACAGGATCTGGCTGAGAACAGCCTCTTCCCTTCTCGACTGATCTAGAGAGAGGTGGGCATCCACGTCGAGGAGGCATGGTGATCTATAAAAAGAAACAAAGTGAGTTTAGACAACCTCAAGTTCTATATGCTGATGCATGTATTCAACTCAACCTAACCTAACTTAACTTGGGGCCACATTGACACTGTAATTTTTAAAACAACTTTAAAACCAAAAGCTCTTATACCAATTGAAATGTCACGACCTGATACTCCCTTCAAGCCCGTGACATCCGCCGCGATGTCTCGATAAACATTCATTACCCGAAATGTCAATCGAAACTTCGCAAGGCTCTCGCATCAGTTTTACATCTCTCTTGTGAGCAATAGTTACCAAATATCATGTTTTAGGGGCTACAAACTATTTTTAAATCAAAACAAACAAAAAAAATAATTTCTGTCACACAGGGGTATTTTGATCATTTTTACCTAAAAATTTTGAAACTTGGTGAAAATACAGTATACGATCAAAAAATATACATTTCTTATCTAAAAATAATTTTACAATCTAAATCATCCATTTGAAATGAAATTATGGCTAATCAAACTAAATAAAAATATTAAATAAAATATTTCATTTTCTTATAAAATAATATTTATAGAACTTTGCGTAAATAATTTTTGTAGAGTAAAAGCAAAATATATTCATACATACAGTGGCACACACAGTCAAGTATACAAAATATTCTACAATGACATGTGGGCCCCCAAAATAAACAAATATGTATAAGAAGGTAGACCTTTGATTTTTAAAGATGTAAATCCTAAAGTAGATCGTCGACGAAATCAGCTATATATAGACTGTCTTGATCCTGGAATGAGCGAAAAATGTCACGACCCGGAACCTCCCTCAGGCCCATGACAACAGCCGCGACATCCCGATTGACACTCATTACCCGGAATGCCAATCAGAATCCCGCAAGGCTTACATTTATTCCCAATGCAATTATAAAATATAGCCACATATACTCATATATCATAAGCCATTCATAGTAAAATATATATATTTCAAAATAATTGATAGCCTCCAATTACTCAATTTCATAATCAACACAATATATTTTTATTTGTCACATTTATTTCTAAAACATCAAAAATCTCGTTTTAATCTCATTTTCGTTTCATAAAATACATAAAGAGCATTTAAAAATAAACTCTAGATAATTTACAATAATAATAGGTTTACTCACCGTTTGTACAAACTAAACGCTTTCTAGGTACTCCGATCACTGTTCGTGCGGTACGACTTCCTTGGCTTGACCAGAAGGCTCTCATCTTAAACACATTGCAAAATTTACCCAATTCACCACATTGATGCTAAATCACTATATAATTGACTTAAATCCTATACTAATGCATGGTATGAAATGCAATAGCCTAAAACGGCTTAAACGCGGTATTAACCTATTTTTGGCACTTTACCCGTTAAATTGCTAACGCGCTCCATTTTAGCTCTAAATTGTCCCATTCTCTCTCCAACATTTCTAACCATTAAATATCAGCCAATAACCTTCTAAAATCACAAAAATCAGCTCACTTTCCTCCTTGGAAAATTCGGTCAAAATGGGACATTTACTCGATTAATTTTTCACTTTGTTTTTCTATCACATTTAACCATTTTTCATCATTTTCTCTTCATTTCTCTTAGAATAAAAATCAGTTCATCATCATTGTACATCAATGCATATTTGGCCAAGGGTGGGTATTGTGAGAATTTCATGCTTTCTTGCCCAATTTGATTTCTATACACATTTAACTAACTAAAACTATTAATTTAACTAAGAATCAAAACCTAAAAATTCCAAAATCCTCCCCCTTGAATTTCGGCCAGCCCTTGGTTTCACTTTTTGATCTCTCTCCTCAAGCATGCTAAATGGAATTAAAGGCATAGGAAAGGTAGAAATCAAGCTAAAGTCAAAAAATCTTACCGTCAGACGCGTAAACGGACGAAAAACGCGATTTCCCCTTTGAATTTTTTAGTTTTCCTTTGGTTTTTCTCTTTTCTTCTTTTCCTCTCTATTTTCTCTCTTGTTCTCTCCTTATGGCCGGCCATCACTTAATATGGGGTTTAAATGGGCTGACTTTTCATTAAAATAATATTAAATCATTAAAAAAATGCCATGTGTCACTTTCCCGTTGGCCCGTTTTTAAATTTCGTCTTTTAAACTTCAATTTTTAACCACTTACAATACCATAGTTGTTCATACCAAAAATAAATAAATCCTATGATTTTGACAAGTTTTGGGTGGTGAAAATTACAATTTTTATCCCGAAACGATAAAATTACAATTTTGCCCCTATGTTTCGAAAATTACCGAAATTAAAATTTTTCACTTCCTATCATTAAATTATACTCCAAATAGTTAATCTTCGTCAAAATTTCACTTCATGATCAAATTATTATCTTAGGTGACAAAATAATGATTTTGCCCTTGAACATCAAAATTTTCAATTTTACCTCAAATGAACCCTCGAACTTCGAACATTAATTTTTAGTCATTCTTCTACTGTAAAATATTAAATTTCATCCTATGATTCCTATTTAAACTAGTTCGAGGTTAAATCCACTCAAGTGTACCGTTAGGTACAATACCGGGTTTCGTCTATTCTTAGAGACTTTCCTAGCGCAATAACATGCTACTCAGTGCATGTATGTCATGACATGCATTTATAGGGTTGGGTTTTACAATTCTACCCCCCTTAAGATAAAATTTTGACCACAAAATTTCACTTACCAGATTCGACAAATAGATGCGGGTATTGGTTCCTCATCTGATGCTCTACTTCCCATGTCATTTCCTCAATTCGAGCATTTTTCCATAACATTTTGACCATTGAAATACTCTTGTTCCTCAGTACTCGATCCTTTCGATCCAAGATACTTACAGGTTGCATCTCGAACTTCAAATCGTCATGCAACTCGATCGGAGGTGCTTTGAGGATGTGAGAGGAATCTGATACATATTTCTTAAGCATGGAGACATGGAAAACATTGTGGATCCGATCTAACTTCGGAGGTAGCTCTAATCGATAAGCCACTGGTCTAATTCTGTCAATGATTCGGAATGGTCTAATAGACCTCAAGTTAAGCTTTCCTCGCTTCGCAAATCAAATCACACCTTTCCACGGAGAAACCTTAAGAAAAACTCTATCATCGATCTCAAACTACAAGTATTTTCTCCATTTATCTGCATAGCTCTTCTGCCTATCCTGGGCTACCTTTAGCCTCTCTTGTATAACCTTGATCTTGTCATTAGTTAGCTCAATCAATTCCACACTAGCTAACTTTCTTTCACCCACTTCATCCCAACAAAATGGAGTACGACATTTCCTTCCATATAAAGCTTCGTACGGTGCCACACCGATGCTAGACTGGAAGCTGTTGTTGTAAGCAAATTCCACTAACGGCAAGTGTCTATCACAACTCCCAAGGAAATCCATGACACAAGCCCTCAACATATCCTCCATAGTCTGGATAGTCCTCTCTGACTGACCATCCATCTGTGGGTGAAAAGCAATGCTAAATTTTAATTTGGTTTCAAAAGCTTCTTGAAATCTCGGCCAGAATCGAGGATCTCGGTCTGACACTATAGAAACGGGAACTCCATGTAGCCTTACAATGTCATCTATATAGAGCTGAGCCAACTTCTCAATAGAGTATGTACTATGGACAGCTAAAAAGTGAACGGACTTAGTCAACCGATCTATGATCACCCAGATCGCATCCTTTCCCCTCTGTGTCTGCGGCAGTCTCAAAACAAAATCCATAGTTACATGCTCCCATTTCCACTCAAGAATAGGTAAAGACTGAAGTGTACCTGCTGGCCTCTGATGCTTCGCTTTAACTTGCTAACATACGAGACACTTTGCTACGAATTCTGCTACGTCTCGCTTCATACCCGGCCACCAATAATTCTCCCTGATAATCCTATACATCTTGGTGCTTCCGGGATGTAATGCATAGGCAGATGAATGGGCTTCTTCCATGATCGCTTGTCTCAACTGGTTTCCCTCAGGAACGTAAACTCGATCTTTAAACATTAAAACGTTATCCTTTCCAAATCTAAACTCACTGACTCCCCCATCGGTCAATTTTTGAATTTCTTTTCTTAACTCATCATCAGACCTCTGAATGTCCTTGATCTGATTAAGTAACGAAGGTCGCACAATGAAGCTTGCCAATAAGGATCCATCCTCACCATTTCTCAACTGGACCCTAAGAGATTTCATCTCTAATAATGTTGGAAAATAACAACTCTGAAGTGCCGCTAAAGATGATGAAGACTTATGACTTAAGGCATCAGCTACAACATTCGCCTTTCCCGGATGATAGTCTATCACCAAGTCATAATCTTTTATCAACTCCAACCATCACCTTTGCCTCAAATTAAGCTCCTTTTGAGTGAGCAAATATTTTAAACTCTTGTGATCCGTAAATATCCGACAATGATCACCATACAAGTAATGCCTCCAGATTTTTAAAGCAAATACCACTGCTGCTAACTCTAAATCATGGGTAGGGTAATTTGCTTCATGCTTCTCCAACTGTCGAGAAGCATAAGCTATTACTTTCTCATCTTGCATCAACACACACCCTAACCCCAACTTAGATGCATCACTGTGCACCACAAATCCCTTACCACTCACAGGAAGTGTTAAAACGGGAGTGGAGGTTAACCGGTTCTTTAGCTCCTGAAATCGATTCTCACAAACATCATCCCACACAAACTTAACTCCTTTACGAGTTAGACAAGTCAAAGGAGTTGCTATTAAGGAAAACCCTAAACAAACCTCCGATAATAACTGACTAATTCGAGGAAACTATGAATCTCCATCATTGTCTTAGGTTACTCCCATTGTAAAATTGCCTCTATCTTCTTGGGATCAACATATATTCCAGCTCTCGATACTACGTGTCCCAAGAATACCACTTCTTGTAACCAAAACTCACACTTTAAAAACTTTGCATACAACAGTCTTTCCCGCAAAGTCTGTAATACTATACGCAAGTGGGTAACGTGCTCATCATTACCTCTCGAGTAAACCAGGATGTCATCAATGAACACAATAACAAACTTGTCCAAGTAAGGGTGGAACACCTGTTCATGAGATCCATAAAAACTGCTGGTGCGTGAGTTAACCCGAAAAGCATGACCAAGAACTCATAATGACCGTACCGAGTCCTGAACGCTGTCTTGGGTACATCCTGTTCTTTAATCCTCAACTGATGATACCCGGACCTCAGATCAACCTTAGAAAACACTGTAGCTCCCTGTAATTGATCGAAAAGATCATCAATCCTCGATAGCGGATACTTGTTCTTAATGGTCATTTTCTTAAGCTGTCAGAATATATACATAACCGAAGTGTACCGTCTTTCTTTTTCACAAATAAAATCGGTGCTCCCCACGGAGATGTACTAGGGCATATAAAACCCTTGTCCACTAACTCTTTCAATTGTACTTTCAACTCTTTCAACTTTGTCGAAGCCATTCTATATAGAGGAATAGAGATAGGGGCAGTACCCAAAAATAAATCAATGGTGAATTCTAACTTACAATCGGGAAGAAGTCTCGGTAATTCATCAGGAAATACATCAGGGAACTCACTTACTACGGGGACATTCTCTAACTTAGGTTCCTCCCTTGATATATCAATCACGTGAGCCAAGTATGCCAGATATCCCTTTCGCACCAATTTCAAAGCTTTGAGGGTCGAGATTACACAAAACGGTAATACTCGACGTTCCCCCATAAATACAACTTTTGCTCCCTCTAAACTCTGGAGAGTCACTTCTTTCTTAAAATAATCCACCTTTGCTCGATGAGTGGACAACCAATCCATACCCAAGATCAAATCAAAGTCCCGAATCTCCAAAGGAATTAAATCACCCTTAAATTCTTCTTCCCCAACTTTAATACCACAATCTCTATAATATGTATTTCTTACTAACCGCTCACCTAGAGGAGTATGCACTATAATCTCTTCCTCTAATGGCGACAGGCTCCTATCTGAGAATGATGCAAATGATATGCTCACGTATGATCTATCGAAACCCGAATCTATCAAAACATGTGCATCTCTATCAAACACAATCATAGTACTTGTCATTGTGCTAGGTCGAACTCGGGCTTCATCCTCAGTCACTGCAAAAACCTTGGTCGAAATCTAGGGCTATGGTCTGGAAGATGGCTGCTCTAAGGTATTACTCCCCATGCCTGACCGTATCACTAGGCCCTGTTTGGATTGTGATCCTGAAATGTCTCTCTATGGTATACAAGGATGAGTCGGAAGGGTATAAGTAGCTACTATACCCCGTCTCAACTGAGGATAATTTTTCTGGATATGCCCCTGTTGGCCGCATTGAAAATTCTTTACAGGCTGTCTACATGACCCAACATGAAATCCTCTGCAATTATGGCATCTATCCAATCCTCCTGAAGTCCTCCCCTGACTACTCATCACTGGCCGATCAAATCTAGAAGATCTCGACTGTGACTGCTGAGATCAAGGTCTAATGGATGCCACAAACGCTGAGGTAATACTTCCTGCAACAGATGTCGAATCTCTGCCTCTTTTTGAAGACTAACCCAGAAACATAGGCTGATTCCTTCTCTTTACGAATTTAGCTCAGATCCGTCTATTCTCTGTGGCGAGCTTCTCAGCCCGTAAGGTTATCTGTACAACTTCCTTATACGACTCCTTGCCAGTCACTATCATATGCTCCTGTATCTCATTATGGAGTCCTTCCTCAAAGTAGTTTACTTGATCTTGCTCCAATCTCACCAACTCAGGTACATACAACATCAGCTCGTTAAAACGAGTTTCATACTCCTCAATGGTCAGGTTCCCTTGTTTCAAGCATAAAAATTCTCTTTTTCTCTTTCTGATGGAAATAAGTGTAATACTGACCATCAAACTCTCGGAGGAAATCCTTCCCAGTCAGCGGTATAGGAGAGCGAAACTTGACTGAATTCCACCAGGTACGGGCTCTCTTCTCAAATAACCGTGTAGCCACCTTCAATTTCATCTCATCATCTAATCTCATATCTACTAGTGTCTCCGATACTTGAATAATCCAATCCTTAGCTATGGTCGCATCCAACTCACCAGTAAACGAGACGCAACCTAACTGTCTAGCTTCCTTCAATTTCTTAGAAATGGAGACGTCCGGTGTCTAGGGTGGAATAGGAGGTGGTGGTACTGGGGCTGTTACAGGGGGAACAGCGGATGAAATTGGACCAGCTTGAGCCTGGCCCGTAAGAGCAGCGAGAAAAGCTACTAATGCCTGAGCTGCCTTGGGTGACATGGCAGGTACGCCAGGAGCAGCAACAGGTGGTGGAGGAGGTACAGGAATGTCCGTAGACTTAGCAGTAGGAACTACTCTAAAAAATGACGCAGTCGACTCCTCTTCTATGGAATCCGACTAACTCTGTCTATGGTGACCTCTTCCCCTACCGATAGATCTAGTGATAGGTGGTAACTCACGTCGAGGAGGCATAATGATCTAAAAAAAGAACATAATTGGTTTATACGACTTAAGACTCTATATGCAACTACATGCAACTAACTAATCTTAACTGGGCTACACTAACATTGTAAATTATTTTAAAATAACTTTAAATCCAAGAACTTTAAAAATAAAAAACTTCTTTCAAAACCATAAGCTTTTAAACCAAAAGCTTTGATACCAACCGAACTATCATGACCCGGAACCTCCCTCAGGCTCATAACAACCGCCGCGACGTCTCGATTGACACTCATTACCCGGAATGCCAATCAGAACCCCGCAAGGTTTGCATTTATTCCCAATGCAATTATAAAATATAGCCACATATACTCATATATCATAAGCCATTCATAGTAAAATATATATATTTCAAAATAATTGACAGCCTCCAATTACTCAATTTCATAATCAACACAATATATTTTTATTTGTCACATTTATTTCTAAAACATCAAAAATCTCGTTTTAATCTCATTTTCGTTTCATAAAATACATAAAGAGCATTTAAAAATAAACTCTAGATAATTTACAATAATAATAGGTTTACTCACCGTTTGTACAAATGAAATGCTTCTTAGGTGCCCCCATCATTATTGGTCAGGTACGACTTCCTTGCCTTTATCGGAAGGCTCTCCTCCTAGACACATTGCAAAATTTACCCAATTCACCACATTGATGCTAAATCACTATATAATTGACTTAAATCCTATACTAATGCATGGTATGAAATGCAATAGCCTAAAACGGCTTAAACGCGGTATTAACCTATTTTTGGCACTTTACCCG
>NC_030852.1:18074998-18079442 GCF_000208745.1 Theobroma cacao
CCCCTAAACATCAAAATTTTCAATTTTACCCCAAATGAACCCTCGAACTTTGAACAATCATTTTTAGTCATTCTTCGACTGTAAAATATTAAATTTCATCCTACGATTCCTATTTAAACTAGTTCGAGGTTAAATCCACTCAAGTGTACCGTTAGGTACAATACCGGGTTTCGTCTATTCTTAGAGACTTTCTTAGCGTAATAATATGTTACTCAGTGCATGTATGTCATGACATGCGTTTATAGGGTCGGGTTTTACAGGAAATGAGGGTGGTGAGTTTATATAAACTCAGTGAGTAAACAAACATCATCTAAAATATCTAAAGTCGAGTAAATGGAGACAACTTAAAATAGTTCATCATACTATGATTCATAACGTTTCAAACTCATTTCAACTAAATAAAATAATTTCATTTCACTCAAATAATCAACATGGCTTATGAATTTCTTAACAATTTGGCTCATGGCAAAACTCATTCTCGGGGATACCTTGGTCAGGGCATCCAACCGAGTCTGTCAAGGCTATTAAAGAAAAGTTCATATATGCATAAAACACATTTTTACGTTTAAAAGCATAGTCGTTCGTTGGCGTTGGCTGAGTTCACCCTCACGTGGTGGTCTAGCGTGTAGTGAACTCTAAAGCTTTACCTTAGGAGATACTCTCCGCGCCTCTCGTACCAAGGTAAAATATAACCGGGTTTACCGTGCCCCTCTCTAATAGGCTAGTCCACGGAAACCCACCACTGTAGTGACTAATCAATATCCCACCAAATCAATAAAAGTTTCGACAACATGACATGGCAATTATATTACTACCCAGCCTGTTAAGGCAAAACAAACAGTTCATACAATTTCAACACAATTTTCAATTCATCCATTCATGCCAATATCACCATAAGCCATTCAATTCAAACGATAAATTTACAACACAATCAATCAGTCTCCAATTACTCAATTTTTAAAATCATCATTCAATTTCAAAATGATTTATAAAACTCATTTCACTTAATCACATTTTACTTATAAAACATAAGGATTTACCATTTAAACTCATTTTTCTATAAAATCACCTAAACAAATAAAAACTACTTTAGATAATTAAGACATAATAAGGTTACTCACAATGTCGGGAGTTGAAGTACTCCTAGTCCTGATCTTCGAGTACAATCTCTTTACCCTTGTCGAAAGTTTCACCACCTAAACATAATGCACAACAAGCATTTTACTATATTTGTACTAAACCATTATAAAACTAATTTAGGCTCTATATGAATGCATGAAATGGGATGCGAAATGTTCAGATTATTATCTAAATATGGTGTTCTATGTAGCTTCAATTATGTATCGAAATAAAATGGTATTGGCCTAATTCGATCTATACATTGGTTAATTGGTCAATACATCCAATTCAACTCCAATTAACTTGATTCCACTTCCAACACTCCAAGTCATCAATTACAAGTTAAATAATATGTAGTATCACAAAAAACCATCATCAATATCTTCCTTGTAAAATTCGGCCATTGAAGGTTTAGTGTAGAACATGTAATTTTCATGCTTGATTTTTACACCTTACATCATAAAACAACTAAAAACACCTAAATTGCATGAAATTCATCAAAGTCCATTATCCAATTTCTCTCTTGAAAATTTCATCCAAGGAGTGTGGGTGAAGGGCATGAAATTTCTTACTTGTTTTTCATGCTAAACATCACCAAACAACTAAAAACACTTAGATACCTTAAAATCTAACCAAATAAATCATCAAATCTTCTCTCCGTAAATTCGGTCAGCCATGAATCCTTCATGAGATCTTGAATTTTAACCATGGTAATTGAAAAAGAATGCATAGGAAAGGTAGATCACAAGCTGGAATTAAGAAATCTTCCCTTTACTTACTTAATTCCTTGAAATCCAATGAATTTTCTCTTGATTTTCTTCTCTAGGGTTTGTTCTATGCTTTTTCCCTTTTGTTCTTGCCTTGGCCGGCCAAGAGAAATGAGAAGGGAGAGTTTTAGTTGTGTTTATAAAGGAAAATATAATAATATTAAAGCTTGACACTTGTCACCATGTGATTGGTCCATGCATAAAACTTAATAATTATGCATTTCTTCTCCACCACATAAAATCCCTCAATTATCCAAAGTATAAAATGAATTTCATGGGTTTGACAAGTGTCAAGGTGGTGTAAAATTCCAAAAATTCTACTTATGTCCTTGTGGACACTCGAAATGACCTTTTTGCCTTTATGTTCGAAAAATTGTCGAAATTAAAATTTTTCACTTCTTAAGCTTAAATTAAGTTCCAAATAATCAAACTTGATCAAAATTTCATCCACCATCCCAAATTTGCCCTTGGGTGGCAAAATGACCATTTTACGCCTACATTATGAAAATTCTAATTTAACTCCAAATCAATCCCCGAACTCCGAATCATCATATTAAGTTATTCTAAGGTTCAATAACTCTCAATTGCATCTTAAAATCTTTATTTGAACTAGTTTGAGGCTTAAATCAACTTAGTTGTACCACTAGGTACACTACCGACTTTTGACAATTTTTTCGAGGTATTCAAGTGTGCAAGCATGTTGTCAAATACATGAATGACATGGCAAGTATATTATAGAGTAGGGCTTGACAATATTAGACTATAGATAAACCTGCATTATTAAAAGGAAAAAAGTTATTATATTAATATTAAATTACAAGTTATTTTCTTTAATTCATATAACTTTATAAGTTAATATATATATATATGTATGTATATGAGATATTTAAATATCCTACATAAAGATATATTAATATGTTTTATATGTAAGCTTATAGTAATTTTATATATATGATTATAGTTATTAGTTTTATTAGTTATTATCATATTTTTCATAAAATTATATTCATTAGCAATTATACAATTTTTGTAATATATATCAAATTACATTAGATAATATTTGTATCATTAATATATATAATAAATGTAGCAATATACCATTATGTTTTATATTGAGTAATTTTTAAACATTAATTTATTGATAAAATTCAAAATATTTAAATTTGTGTTGATAGGGTGACTTGAACCTTTGCCCTAATGGAAAATGAGTTAAACTTTAACCAAGTCTACCACCCATCCATTCTGATTTTAAAACTCCCTAACTTAATTTCAAACGAATTGGAACTACCATATAACTCAAATGGAAATTGGTGATTAAATATGTATAGTTTTTGATTTATTTAAAATTAAGAACATTAGAATTTCGAATTAAGACCCTCCCATCGTACTGGTGGAGTCTTAATCGAAATCCTTAACCTAAGGAAATTCACTCGGAATTGTGACTTCTCGCGTTCCGAATTGACATCCCTTCATCGGTATACATTATTCTTGTGATTAATATTTAAAACTCAATTTTCTATGCTTTCTTAACTATTAATATTGACCAAAAACATAATAAATAAATTTTATTATTATAATTAATATATTTTTACATCATCATTTTAACCCTTGTTGACAAATATTTACTTTTTCTTTTATTTTATTATCATACTTTTATATATTTTTATTTTACTTGTTTATTTATTTTTAATTTTTATTAATAATTTACTTACTCTCATGTCCTTTTTCTTCTTTTCCTTTCTTTTCACTTTTATCCTTTTTTCTTTTTTTATTTTTTATTTCTCTAACTAAACTAAATCCATTACTACAACTGTCACAACCCAAAACTCCCATTGGGCCCATGACAACCTCCGCGACGTCTCGATAGGCACTCATTACTCGGAATACCAATCGGAACCCCGCAAGGCTTAGCATCAGCTTCCGCATCTTCTCGGTGAGCGATAGTTATTAAATCTCGCATTTCAAGAAATCATAAGTCGTTTCCAAATCAAAATAATAAAATATTATTTTTTAGCTCACAAGGGCATTTTCGTCATTTTTCTTTCAAAATACGAAAACCCACCAAAAACATGGTGTAAAAGCTAAATATGTTCATACATACTTTAAATCAGATAACTGAAGTATAAAATTACTTTTACAGCGACACATGGGCCCACATCTAACCAAAATGCATCGAAAGCTAAAAACCTACAGCTTTTGTCGATTCAAGTCCAAATGAAGGTCTTTGTCAAAGTCAGCTAACTATGGAATTCCCCGAGCCTGAAATGTGAGGAAATGAGGGTGGTGAGATTATAAAATCTCAGTGAGTAAACAGACACTATATAAACTATCTAAAGGCGAGTAAATGGAGACGAATTAAAATATTCTTTCCCAATATATGTTTCATAACATGAATATTCAGTTTACTCAATTAATCAACATGGCTTATATATCTCACAAAACTTGGCTCCTGCCAAAAATCATTCTCGGGGATGCCTTGGCCTAGGCATTTGACCGAGACCACCAAGGCTGTTAAATGTCTTTACATCCGAAATTCTAGCCATGCCTTGGCGTTGGCT
>NC_030852.1:18079707-18088332 GCF_000208745.1 Theobroma cacao
AAGCAGGCAGTCTCCAATTACTCTATTTTCAAAACCAGTATTCAATTTTTCAGAAAATTTATAAAATCATTTTATAAAATCACAATTTCTCCTAAAACATAGCAATTTACCATTTAAACCCATTTTCTATAAAATCACACAATTGTATAAAACTACTCTAGATAATTAAGACGATAATAAGTTTACGCACAGTTCTAGGAGTCGATGTATTCCTAATCCCAGTCTTCAAGCACAATATCTGTACTTTTACCAGTGTAATTTACTCACCACCTATCCAGAGTGTACAATACATAATTCACCACATCAATGCTTGACCATTATAAAATCAATTCAGGCTCGGTGTATATGCATGATATGATATGCAACTTATCTGACTACCGCTTAAATGCGGTGCTGACCTAATTCAGCCTATTACTCGATTAAATGACAATTGTGTCCGATTTGGCTCCAAATTGCTCCATTTCATTTCTAATATTTCAATTCACTAAATACAATTCCAATAATCTAAAATTCAGCCTAACAACCCTCAAAATTCTTCTTCAAAATTTCGGCCATTGTGGTGCACAATCACTAAAAATTTTTCCATTCCATTTTCTCACCATAAATCATCATTTCATCAAATTTTCAACCAATTCACTTGATCACAAAATCAATTCATTACTTCTACACTTCACATAAGGTTCGGCCATTGAAGGTTCATGGGGAAAATGGATTCTTTTCTTGTTGTTTGATTTTTAAACATGCTTAACTAACAAAAAATACTAACATAACTTAGAATCAAATCAATCTAACATCATTCTCTCTCCATACCCATTTTGACCAGCCATGAATTCACCATGAAAGCATGTTTTTCAACCATGAAAATTAAGGGAAAATGCATGGTTAAGGTAAATCACTAGCAAAATCAAAGAAATTTTATCTTTGCTTGATCAAATCCTTGAATTCCAACAGTTTCTCTTTGATTTTTTCCACCTAGGGTTTGTTCTTCCTTGGTTTCTCTTCTCTTCTGGTTTGGCTGACCACTATGGGAGAAATGGGCTGATTTTTACGCCTTTTTATAGAGAAACAATAAAATAATAAAAAGCATGACACATGGCATTTCCTTATTGGTTCAAATTTTAAATATTTGACTTTTAATTCTTTAATTCTCCACTACACATTTCTCATGTTTATCCATTTCCATAATGAATAAAATCCCTTGGTCTTGACATGTGTCGGGGGTGAAAATTTACCGATTTACCCCCGAGATGGTAAAAATACCATTTCGCCCTTATATTCTAAATTATACCGAAATTAAAATTTTTCACTTCTAAACCTCAAATCATACTCCAATAAGTCAAATGGGGCCAAAAAAATCTTTTCTAAAAATTCTCATTTTGTCCCCAGGTGGCAAATGACCATTTTGCCCTAAAATAGTGAAAATTTTGGTTTAACTCCAAATTGATCCTCGAACTCCGAATTACCATTTTGAATCATTCATGGACTGTGAAACACTTAATTTCACCTTAAAATTCCTATTTGAAATAGTTCGAGGCTTAATCGACTTAATGGTACCATTAGGGGCAATATCGTCTTTTAACGACTTCTCGAACTTCCTAAATATGCAAACATTCTATTGAACATGTAAATGACGTCATAATTATTTTATAGAACAAGGTTTGACAACACTACCCCCCTTAAAATAAAATTCTATCTTCAAAATTTCTCTTATCAAATTCAAAGGAAATGTGGGGTATTATCTTTTTATTCGATGCTCAACTTCTCCTGTTATCTCCTTTATAGGGAATCTTGATTTGCTCCTCGTATTTATTTCCAACTCAACTTGAATACTTCACTTATATCTATTATTACCCTTTAGAATTTGATCAACAATAATCCTCTCAATCATGAGTCTACGCAGCCTTTTGTCTATAATCGGTGCTGCAGTCACTAGCTACAAACAAGACTCTACATCAACTTCACTATTCCGCTGTTTACCACAAGAGTTGCTTCATTTAATCACTTTTCATTCAATTGAGTTAATACAAAAATTATAAATCCTCATAGTAATCCTTTATAGTACTCATTTTCTATGCCACCATCGTAATCCTTTATTCACAAATTCGTTACTTAACATTGATGTCCTTTCTCATTAATCTCTCATCCTCTTTATTTCTTAAGATTTGACTTTGATCAATACATTATTGATCTTAATACTACACAAGGTAATTTATTTCAATGTAGCCGTTGGAATTTACTTAATTAAAACAAATCTTTTACTTTTGGGGTTACTACCTTAGTCGTTCTCAATGGCTTGACTCCTTTTTAAGTCTATACCACAATTAGCAAAGTAAATTTTCTATCACAGGTGCATGATCGGGATACTGACCCCAACATATCTATATTATCTATGTGATATACCATAGTTATCCCTTAGGGCATATTTCACTACCAATATTCACATATCTTTACCATGATAATTTCTTAAATAAATTAAAACTTGTAGGGGAAAACATACTTTACAATTTATATCTCCCTTTGTAAGCATATCCAAAAATCCTCATGTCTTATGTCCCACCTTAGGACAGTCTTCCCATATGGTTCAATAAATCACAACTTCATCACAAGCCTAATGATTCATTATTTATAGTATCCCACTATTCTCATAGTCATAACCGATTATATTTCTCATCTTAAAATTTTACGGTATCACCTTCTAATTCCCTCCATACTCAAATTTATAATCCTTGACTTAATCCCGTTAACTGGTGATCAATTCATAGTATTGCAAGGTTTAATCGTTATTAAATCTAATAATTGCTGGAACCATTAATGGCTTCCTATTTCAACCTTCAGTACTTATTTAAAATAATCGATCTTGCCACTAAGATAATTATTCATCCTCAATACTTATATTACTAATCTACCTTTATCATATTAAAAGATTTTTATACTCCTTCTGTCATTTAAACAACTACTCCATCATCCGTTTATATTATACAAGACAAAAGTCAACTCTTAAGCCTTTTATACAGGGGATTATTATCCTTCTTATACTACATCTGCCTAGGATCACAGTATTACAAGCATCAACAAGGCACTAGACATCTTTAGGATCATTATCATCTTGATCCTTTTTCGAATCCGTTTCAAGTTTTCTCTTTTTCTTCTCTTGCCATTTACTTACATTGCTCCCACAGCTTGGGGGAGAATGTCTAATGACAATTACTTAATCTCTTAGACACCTAAAAATAAATAGCTCCCTATATACAGACTCATGCATTCTATTCGACTTAACTTAACTTAACGTGGGGCCATGCAGTGTTAGTGTGGATTTCTTAAAACAACTTTTTTTAAAAACCAAAAGCCCTAATATCTTTAAAACCAAAAGCTCTGATATTTAAATCATGCTCTGATACCACTTTAATTGTCACGACTCGGAACTCTCATTGAGCCCGTGACAACCACCGCGAAGCCTCGACAAACATTCTTTACCCCGACTGCCAATTGAAACCTCGCAAGGCTCTCGTATCAGCTTTCGCACTTCTCCAGTGAGCAATAGTTATCAAATATCGTAATTCGAAGGATTACGAGTCATTTCCAAATCAAAACATAACATTTTGTTTTCTAGCTCACAGGGGCATTTTCATCATTTTTAGTTAAAAATCTCAAAACTTGCTAAAAATGTAGTAGGTAAGCAAAAAATATATATTTAGTGATTTAAAAACAAATTAAGTATCTAAACGTTCATTTGAAGTGAAAATTTGACCATTTGAATATAATAAAAATAGTCAATGAAATAAACTATTTTCTTGTAAAATAATTTTTATAAAGCTATCAATAAATAATTTTTAGAACGTAAAAGTTAATTATATTCATATATACTATAAAGCAAATAACAAAAGCATAAAATTACTTTTACAGCGACACGACCCGAAACTCCCATCGGGCCCATGACAACCGCCGCTACTTCCTGATAGGCACTCATTACCCAAAATGCCGATCGAAATCTCGCAAGTCTTAGCATCAGCTTCCGTATCTCCCCGGTGAGCAATAGTTATTAAATCTCGCATTTCAAGAAATCATAAGTCATTTTCAAATTAAAATAATAAAATATTATTTTCTGGCTCATAAGGGTATTTTTATCATTTTTCCTCGAAAATATGAAAACCTGCCAAAAACATGGTGTAAAAGCTAAATTTTCATACATACTTTAAATCAGATAACTGAAGTATAAAATTACTTTTACAGTGACACGTGGGCCCCCAACTAACCAAGAAGGTGTAGGGCTACGAACTCTTACTTTCTAGGATGCAACTCCGAGATTAATTCTCATCTTAATCAACTATCAACAAACTATCCTAAGCCATATAAGCCATATAATTTAAAACACAAGTAGGCAGTCTCCAATTACTCTATTTTCAAAACCAGTATTCAGTTTTTCAAAAAATTTATAAAATTATTTTATAAAATCACAATTTGTCAAACCCTATTCTATAAAATATTTATGATGTCATTTACATGCTCAATAGAATGGTTGCATATTTAGGAAGTTTGAAAAATCGTTAAAAGACAATATTGCCTATAATAGTATCATTAAGTCGATTAAGCCTCATACTAGTTCAAATAGAAATTTTAAGGTAAAATTGAGAGTTTCACGGTCTAGGGATGACTCAAAATGTCAAACCCTATTCTATAAAATAATTACGACGTCATTTACGTGCTCAATAGAATGGTTACATATTTAGAAAATTTGAGAAATCGTTAAAAGACGATATTACCCCTAATGGTATCATTAAGTCGATTAAGCCTCAACTAGTTCAAATAGGAATTTTAAGGTGAAATTAAGAGTTTCACAGCTCAAGGATGACTCAAAATGTTAATTCGAAGTTCAAGGATCAATTTGGAGTCAAACCGAAATTTTCACTATCTAGGGGCACAATGGTCATTTGCCATTTTGGGACAAAATGGGAATTTTTAGAAAAGATATTTTTGGTCCATTTGACTTATTGGAGTATGATTTGAGGTTTAGAAGTGAAAAAGTTTAATTCTGGTGATTTCTGGAGTGTAGGGGTAAAATCGTAATTTTTCCAATCGCAGACAAAATTTGAGATTTTGAGAGAATTTAGATCACATTTGACAAATTGGAGAATGGTATGAGTATAAGGGATGAAAAATATGTCTATGGGCAATTTTTCAGTTTTTGGGGTAAAAATGTAATTTTTGACTTTTATGAGGGTAAAAGTGTAAATTTCAAAAATTACTTCACCAAGACTTTGGATAAGTTTGAGAATTTTATCTAAGTTATGGATATTTGAAGGAATAATGTGTGGTGGAGATTTAAAGCTTAAAAGATAAGAATTTTAAAAAATAGACCAATAATGTAGTGACATGTGGCAAGTTTAGATTATTAAATTATTTAACTATAAAAATCAGCCCACACCACCATTTTCTCTTCATTTTGGCAGGCCATAGCAAGGAAACAAAGGGGAAAAGAAAAACAAAAACCTAGGTGGAGAAATTCAAGGGAAAATTGGTGAAAATTCAAGGAAACAAGTGACAAAAGGTAAAATTTCTTGATTTTGACTTGTGATCTGCCTTTCCCATGCTTTTCTCCTTATTTTTCATGGTTAGATTTCATGTTTTCATGGTGAATTCATGGCTTCCCAAATGGGTATGGAGAGAGAATGAAGTTAGATTAATTTGATTTTAAGTTATGTTAGTGTTTTAAGTTAGTTTAGCATATTTAGAAACAAAACAACAAGAAAATAATTTATTTTCCTCCATTACCATTATTGGCTGAATTTTTTAGGGGAATATTGGCTGCTGATCTTGATGTTTATTTGAGGAATAATGATGAATAATGATGAATTATGAGCCTAGAAAAATAATGGAAATTTTCGGAGCAAAAATATGAATTTTTACCCACTAGGGGTATTTTCGTAATTTGCTACCAAGACTGATAATTTGCACCACACTGAGGAACATTAAGTCAATTTGGGTGCAATTGAGGTATAGAAACTGAAAAAAAATTAATTTGGGATTAAATTAGACGCGTTAGTAATTTAATTGGGTAATAGGTCGAATTAGGTCAACACCGCATTTAAGCGGTAGTCGGATAAGTTGCATGTCATATCATGCATATACACAGAGCCTGAATTGATTTTATAATGGTCAAGCATTAATGTTGTGAATTATGTATTGTACATTGTGGATAGGTGGTGAGCAAATTACACTGGCAAAAGTATAGAGATTGTGCTTAAAAATTGGGGTTAGGAGTATATCGACTCCTAAAACTGTGAGTGGACAATTTATCGTCTTAAATATTTTGAGTAATTATACTTGTTTGATGCTTTTATTGAATGGTGAGCTTATATTATAAAATATTATGTTTTCTAATTAAAATGTTTTTTAATAAAAATGAGATTTATACTGGTTTTGAAATCAAATATTGTTTTGGAAAAATTGAGTATATGGAGACTGTGTTGAAATTTATGATTTTATATGTTATTGAAATTGGGGCTTATGACACTATGGTAGCATGATGGCTAAATTTTTGGGGTTGGCATGAAATATATGAACAGTTTTGGATTGGTCTCAGTAGATTGAATTAAATTTTATTCGCCATATTATGCTACTGAAAATTTTATGGGTCTGGTGGTATATTAAACTGTCACTACAGTGGCGGGGGTTTTCGTGGACTGCCTATGAGAGGGGCACGGTAACCCAATTATATAATTACCTCTCGGGGGAAGATGTTGGATGAAGTATCTCCTGAGGTAAGATTTGAGTGCGCCTCACGTTCGGACCACCACGTGAGAGTGAAACTCAGCCAACGCCAAGGAACGGCTGTGTGTCAGATGCGAAAACATGTTTATGGGTATGAGACATTTAACAGCCTTGGCGGTCTCAATGGGATATCTTGACGAAGGTACCCGCGAAAATGATATTGACAGGGGCCAAGTTTAAGAAACTCATAAGCTAGGGAAATTTTGATGAAAAGAAATTGTTTGGTATAGATTGAAACGAATTTTGTGTTATGAACATTATTGAGATATAACGTTTTTATACTGTCTCCATCTACTCGGCTTTAGATGCATTTGATGGTAATTGTTTACTCACTGGGATTATGTAATCATAATCTCACCCCTCTTCCTATCCATTTTTCAAGCTTAGGACAATTTGTTGATAGTTGATTAAGACGAGAATTAATCTCGGAGTTGCATCCTAGAAAGTAAGGGTTCGTAGCCCTACATCTTCTTAGTCAGTTAGGGGCCCACGTGTCACTATAAAAGTAATTTTATTTTTCAGTTATTTGATTTAAAGTATGTATGAATATATTTAGCTTTTACACAATGTTTTTGCCGAGTTTCGATATTTTCGAAGAAAAATAACGAAAATGCCCCTGTGAGCCAGAAAGTAATATTTTATTGTTTTGATTTGGAAATGACTTATGATTTTTTTGAAATGTGAGATTTAATAACTGTCGCTCACTAGGGAGATGCGAAAGCTGATGCTAAGCCTTGCGGGGTTTCGATCGGCATTCGAGGTAATGAGTGCCTATCGGGAAGTCGTGGCGGTTGTCACGGGCTCAATAGGAGTTCCAGGTCGTGACACAAAATGGTAATTCGGAGTTCGAGGATCAATTTGAAGTCAAACCAAAATTTTCACTATCTAGGGGCAAAATGGTCATTTGCCACCTAGGGACAAAATGAGAATTTTAAAAAAGATTTTTTTGGCCCCATTTGACTTATTGGAGTATGATTTGAGGTTTAGAAGTGAAAAATTTTAATTCCCGTATAATTTGGAGTATAGGGGCAAAATGATAATTTTGCCACCCTATGGGCAAAATAGTAATTTTCCACCACCAGGACATTTGTCCAGCACATGGTCTTCCCTTATCTTCATTTTGACCTTTGACTAATCATGTGGTGGAGATAAAGGTTTAAAATTTTTAAAGTTTTAAAAATGGACCAATGGAAACATGCCACGTGTCAGCAAGAATATTTTATTATTTTCTATAAAAATCAGCCCATATTTATCCCATTCTTCTTCTCCATATTCGGCCAAGACAAAAGGAAAGAAAGGAAAAACAAGAACAAAACCTAGGTGGAGGATTTCAAGAGAAAAAGTGTGGAAAATCAAGGAAAACAAGTGGAAAAAGGTAGGATTTTTCAATTTAAACTTGAAATCTATTTTCCTTAAGCATTTCTCCTTATTTTTCATGGTTAAATTACATATTTTCATGATGAATTCATGGCTGGTCAAAATAAGTATGGAGAGAGAAAGATGTTAGATTGATTTGATTCTAAGTTATGTTAATGTTTTTAGTTAGTTTAGCATATTTAGAAACAAAACAACAAGAAAATAATCCATTTTCCCTATGAACCTTCAATGGCCGAACCCTATGTGAAGTGTAGAAGTAATGAATTGATTTTGTGATCAAGTGAATTGGTTGAAAAATTGATGAAATGATGATTTATGGTGAGAAAATGGAATGGGAAAATTTTTAGTGATAGTGCACCACAATGGCCGAAATTTTCAAGAAGAATTGTGAGGGTTGTTAGGCTGAATTTTAGATTATTGGAATTGTATTTAGTGAATTGAAATATTAGAAATGAAATGGAGCAATTTGGAGCCAAATCG